>NC_134740.1:3122152-3187152 GCF_049634645.1 Pelodiscus sinensis
AACTTGTGCTCTATAGAGTGTGGGGCACCAGAAAATTCGGGCCCAGGTTAACTTGCGCTCTATAGAGTGTGGGGCACCAGAAAATTCGGGCCCAGGTTAACTAGCGCTCTATAGTGTGTGGGGCACCAGAAAATTCGGGACACTTCTGTGCCCCAGGGTAACTAGTGCCCTTTACTGTGTATGCCTAATGCTGGTGCAAACAGCCTCCATCTTCTATCCCCACCTCCTGCTCTGCCCCCCGGCCCTGGGGGTCCAATCTCCCAGCCCCTCACCCCCTGTCTCCCTGCTCCGGCAGCTGAATCACCCGCCTCCCACCCTTGGCTTCCAGCTCTGGAGGCCCCAATCCCTCACCAGCCTCCCTGCCCGGTTCCCGCCCCCACAGAGTGGCGGCCCTGCTCCCTGGCGGGGTGGGGGTGGGGATCGGGCTGTGTAGGGCACCAGAAGTCACAGGGACGCCCGAGGGCGCTGGTCTGTGGCAATGGCCATGCGGGGTACAGCTGCCCTGGGTTGTATCACTCGCACAGCCGGGCTCTGAGCCTCGTTCTGCAAACGCAGGGGCATGGCGCCTCCTATGGCATTGAAACAACTCGGCAGAGATTGTGTCTCAGGCTGGAGCCAGGCTCTGAACACACACAGACACACACGCGCACAGACACAGACATGCAAACACAGACATACACACGCACATGCACAGGCAGACACAAACACACACTCATATGCAGACACCCACAGACACACAAATGCACACACCAACACACATGCACAGACACCCTCACAAACATACACACAAACACACGTGTACAAACACACACACAGAGACACACACAGACACACAAACACAAACACAAACACACACCTGCACAGGCATCCACACACACGCACACACTCATATGCAGACACACAAACAGGCATGCACACATGCATGCACGCACAGACACACAAATGCACACACAGACAGATATGTACAGACACACTCACAGACACACATACAAACACATGTACAGATACACACACATGCACACACACAGGCACACACACACTAACAGACACACAAATGCACATAGGCACACACACAGTCACACACACAAATACACATGTACAGACACACACACACACACATGGAGACACACAGACACACAGACCCACATACAAACACACACACAGACACGCAAATGCACACACAGATATGCACACATGTACAGGCACACACAGACACACATGTACTCACACAAAAACTAAGCAGATCCTGTACAGTCCAGCAGGGGGCAGTACCACATTGTAAGTACTCACATTGGGGCAGAGTCATACATACAAGGAAGAGGCCTCAGCAAAGGCCTAAACACACACACACACACACACACACACACACACACACACCCCTTTAGAATCTATGCCACTGCCACAGAAGAGCATTTTAAAAGGAGATCCCAGAAGTCCCCTACCCCCAACCTCCACGGACATCCAGTCTAACTCCGGTGCCTAATTCCCTTGGGCCCCATTGCAAACCCCAGCCTCATTCTTCCATGCAGCTCGAAACACCCACATTGCCCCGCATTCCCCACAAATCAATGCATCAGCCCGTTAGTACATGCAAAAACCTTCCTCAATCAATTCATTTCGGGGGGAGTGGGGTTACAATTTTCATTTACACCCAGGGCGCTCCAGGCAAAAGGAATATTTTCCACGTGTATTTTATCTCTTCTTCTCCCAGACCACGTCTGCCCTTGAAACCTCACACCTTAACCCACAAAACTAGGCCGAAAAACACCTCAGGGCAGGACCTCGGTTGGCACCGGCTCTGGGGTGTACATCTGGGGTCCGATTTGTAAAGATCTTTACACACCCAGTGTTATTTTCTAAACTCTCGAAGCACCTGATCCCCATTTAGGAGTCTGAATCATAGAATTATAGAACACTAGGACTGGAAGGGACCTCGAGAGGTCATCGAGTCAAGTCCCCTGCCCTCATGGCAGGACCAAATACTGTCTAGACTATCCCTGATAGACATTTATCTAACCTGCTCTTAAATATCTCCGGAGATGGAGATTCCACAACCTCCCTGGGCAATTTATTCCAGTGTTTAACCACCCTGACAGGTAGGAACTTTTTCCTAATGTCCAACCTGAACCTCCTTCTTGTGATACCGTTTTAGATGTCTGAGGGGCCAAGGCCCTTTGTGAATTCCCATTAGGCCCCTAAATACCTTTAAAATCTGGACAGAGGCTTTCACCCAGCTGTTCCAGCCTGGAGGTGATACGTATCTGACTTGGAAATCTCAGATCTGGCCCAGGCTTGGCCCTGGACTCCCGGCGTGACCACGAGCAGAATCTTTAAGCTGACAATTTCAACTTAAAAGGAATGGGGATCGGGTGTCCAAATCCCCTCGGCGGTCTAGAAAAAAAAAACAGACTCTAATCCTGTGGGCCATCTCCCCAGCTGGTGTTAACCTGCCTTGGTACCATGTGTGACCAAGCGAAGATTGCATTCTCCCGGTGATATTGCATGTGGGTTCAAGCATCCTTGAATAACCCCGTATGTGTGTGCGTGCCTCAGTTTCCCCCGGGCGCGGCACCGGTGCCTAGAGGCGGGTGGGAATTGCGGTGTGAGCACCTGTTCCGTGTAAACACAGCGGCTGAAGCCGTTTGCAATCTGAGCCGGGGAGGGGGTGCGATGGGGTGACCCCGTTTGCCCAGGTCGCAGGACAAAGGCTGGAGGAGGAGCATGAATGGGGGTGGCTGAGTCTCGCTGGCTTGGGGTCCACGGGAAGGGGATCAGGGCCCCCGTTTTGGGGCCCCCGTCTCCCTAAAACGGATGATCCGGGCTGCTCCTCGTTCCTGTGCTGACAAGTCTGTTCTACGCTGAGTCCCTGCGGACTCATAAAACTCCTGTTTTCCCTGCCAGCTCAGAGTCCCATCTGTGCCCTCGGTGACACCCTTAAAATCACTGAAGCCGGATCCCAACTAGCGTAAATGGGCTGTAGCGACTTTGGAGTGCACTGACATAAATCAGCCATTGCCCCATTGAAATCACGGTGCCAGACAACAGCTGATATCCACCAGGCCTACCTCCATTGGTGTAAAAACTCGAGATCCCTCAACTGGCGTACACGACCCCTAAATCCATTTGGAGTCAACAGGACCTGAGGGCGACCAGGGTGACAGCAGAAGTCACTGAATCGGCCCGTTACCTCAGTGTTCCCAGCTGGGAAATGGGGATAAAGTCTCTTCCCTTAATCTTAGGGGTGTGTTGGCAGCAAATCGTGCATGTCAGTGACTGACAGGCCCTAAGACACCCCAACGCTGAGGTATGTGGCTAGGAAAGGTGGATTTGCAGCATCTGAGGAAACAGCGTGGGTGCCTCAGAACCTCAGCTTCTGGTGGTGGAGTGATTCAGTGGCTGGAGCCCATGACCTATGAGGAGAGGTGGCAGGATTCGGGCTTGTTTAATCTGCAGAAGAGAAGAGTGAGGGGGGATTTGAGAGTAGCCTTCAACTTCCTGCAGGGGGTTCCAAAGAGGATGGAGAGAGGCTGTTCTCAGGGGTGGCAGATGGGAGAACGAGGAGCAATGGTCTCAAATTGCAATGGGGTGGTCTACGTGATTAGGAAAACGATTTCCCGAGGCGGGTGGGGAAGCACTGGGATGGGTTCCTTAGGGAGGGGATGGAATCTCCATCCCTAGAGGTTTTGAAGTCCTGGCTTGACCAAGCCCTGGCTGGGTTGATTTAGTTGGGTTGGTCCTGCTTTGGGCAGGAGGCTGGACTCAGTGCCTCCTGAGATCTCTGTCAGCCCTAGGGTTTGATGTGGGTCCTCAGACGGCTCAGAAACCATTAGCTTGACCATCTCAAGACATTGCAACCCCAACCATTGGACTCCAGAACTGATTCCCATTGGCCCCAGCGTTACCAGGATTCAGACCCATGGGCTATGCCCTCTTGTAGATTAACGATAAAAAAAAAAGCAAATCTTGGCAGTGATGGGATACTGCTATCTCGTCCAAATTCAGCAAGTCCCATTGTGGCTGGCGTGTGGAATTACCACTGACAAACGTAGTGTGGTAATAGAACAGTCGCGGATGGATCGAGGCATTTTGCGATTTCGAAATAGCGCGTCCACACTGAGTGGACCCTGAACCGAGGTTAAGGCTGGCTGGAACCAGTGCCGGCAGGGCATCAGGTTAGGACTTAGTGTGTGGGGCTGCTGCCTGAGGCTAACTGAGCTCTGTGCTTAAAGGGACCCGACCCCGGACAGACAGTTCTCCGGGTTCCCCACTTGCTTGTCTACCTCGATGAGGGACAGCAAAGCAGTCCTGGCTTGGAGTGCCCTGAGTGCCCGCACTTGGGACACCACAGCACTCGGCCACATGGAGCCAGAGCTGCCCCGGGCACGTGCATCTCGTGGGGTCGTTGCCATCAGCCCGGCTGCACTTGCTGCAGGCTGCCATCCGAGGGGGTCCATCGAGGGGCTGTCAGGATCCAGGAGGCCCTGAGGGAGAGCGTTCACCCCAAGAAGCCCTCAGAGCCTCCCCGGTCCTCCCCACCGGGGGCTCGTGCCCCATTCCTCCCTCACGTCCTTCCACTCACCCCTCCCTAGCCCCCCTTCCTGATGTCAAATAAAAGACACGTATGTTCAAAAACAGAAACTGGGTTTATTGAACAAAACTGGGGGGGATGGACCTTTGGGGAGACTGGGAAAAGGAGGTGGGAGAGGGGAAGAGAGAGGGTGGGAGAGGGGTGGGGGAAATCTGGGAGGAGAGAGCTGGAAGGGGGAAGCCAGTGGAAGAAGGGGGAGGGGAAGCTCTGGGCTTAGAGTTGGGGGGTCTCACCGGACCAGCCTGACTTTCATGCTCCTGGGTTCACATGTGGCCTTTGGTGGCCAGGCTGGCAGCTACCCTGCCATAGGCGGCCTTGTTCCTCCATCTGGGGCTGAGATCATGGAAGTTGGGGGCATCCCCCTCAAACCTGAATAAGGTCCGTGATCTCCACCCTGGACCAGGAAGGCGCCCGCCTTCTCCAGCCCCTGTCAGGCTCCTGGGAGCTGGCAGACTGCTCCTGGGGAGCGGTGGAGGGCTGGCTGCCAGTGGCTTGCTGGCTCCTGTTTTGGGGCCACTGGATCAAGTGCCCCGGTGGCCACTGCTGGCTCTGGGCTGGCAGGCTGGGAGCTGGCACAGGCCCTGTGGCCAGGGTCTACCCCTTTAATGGCTCCGGGGCTGGGGGAGAGGAGAGTAAGTTTTCCTGGTTGTGCCCAGAGTGGCCACCAGGGCTCCCTGGGAAGGGCTGGAGGCCCCCTATTTCGAATGAAGTGTCTACACAGCACTTAATTCGAAATAGCTATTTCCAATTTGGTGTTACTCCTCGTAGAATGAGGTTTACCAAATTCGAAATAAGGGCTCCGCTATTTCAAATTTATTTTGAAATAGCGGTTTGGCTTTGTAGACGCTATTCAAGTTCATTCGAAATAAAGAGTGTTATTTCAAATTAACTTTGTAGTGTAGACATACCCTTAGAGAAACAAATTCAAACCAGGCCACTAGTCTGTGAAATGAGAACGAGGAATATGAATAAAATGTATTGACCACGCCAATATAGCGTTGATGACGATGATGATGATTATACCACCGAAAGGCCCAACTTGAAATCAGGTTTCATTGGTACTCTTCATGGTGCAAAATCATGGAACACTAAAACTTCAAGGGACCTTCCAGACCAAGCACCATCTAGACCATCCCTGACAATATTTTATTGATGGAATTTTGGTGGTTCCTTTCCTTTTCTATGGTTAAATCTACTATATATTTTAGAGAGTGTGCTGTTTTTATCTCACACAGTACATTCTTCGACCACCAAATTCAGTATATAGCTTCGTCTTATCGTAACTGAAGGGAACATAAGGGTTTGGTTGTGCCAGGAAAACGGGATGTACCTAGAATGGGACTGTTCTCCTAAAACCATACAGAAAGGAGACAGACTCACCAAATCAAGGACAGTCCTCAAACTGGACATAACTGAGGAAATGCTGAAAGAGGAGGAACCAAGATTGAGACAGAAAAATAGGATATCCCTGGAATAGGAGTGCCTCTCAATAAATCTTACATACAATGGAGACATTTGGAGTAAGTAGTTAGTCAGGGTTGGTCCTGCTTTGGGCTGGAGGTTGGACCTGATGACTTCCTGAGGTCTCTTCCAATTCAGTGTTTCTGTGATTCTAGGGCTCTGTTTTGATGCAGCTAAATCAGTGTTTAAGATTTGAAAACTAGAAGTAAATGTTATCGGAGACCAAATTGTCTAGAGTTCTTTTTTTGTTAAAACATAGTGACTCATAAAAGTTTACAGGGGGAAGAAAAAAATACAGTGGATGGAATTCCTATTTTAAAAACACGTACTAAACATTAGGTGGAAAAGTTGTTACAATCCCTTTTTAAAGTATTCCAAAATAAAAATTAATGTAATCAAAATAACAGTGTTATTTATATATATATACAAGAAATTATTTAAATAAAGCATGCACATTTTCCTTGTACATTTGTATTTTACAAAAAAAAAAAAACCCACCCTTTACTTGAGTTAAGGATCCGATCAATATTGGGTAAATTTGCTAATTAGAAATACACAGAGAACTTCCACATATATTCTGCATATTAATCCAGCAAAGACAATATAAAAACAAGCTGCTGGAAGCAAAAGCTTTATACATTAAAATTAAAAATGACTGTTTAATATGGAATCTATAGGTACCAGTATATTCAGACAGAAATACATGGGTGGGGAAAAAATGCTTTCTCCTGGAAAATGCAGAAGACTATATATTTGAACTTCACTTAGGGTACGTCTAAACTGCAGAGGAACACGTCTGCTCTTGTGAAATATTTTTTCGGAAAAGCAGACACATTTTTTTCAGCATCACTGTAAATCTCATTTTAAGAGGAAGCAGGGAAGTTCCAAAAGGGTTTTTTCACATCCTTTGGCCCAGTGTAGACGGGCCAAATGTCGGAAAAGCCTCTTCTGAAAAAAGAAGCAGAAAAAGCTACGCAATTGTGGTTTGCAATGTGAGTATCTTTTCCCAGAAGAACTGTGTAGTCTAGACACAGCCTTAAAGAGGATTTTTGCAAACTTAATGTGGAAAGTTTCTTCAAACTGATTTAGGTGAGTCACATTTGACTTCTCCTTTGAGGCTTTGTTTGAGCATTAACTCTTGTTCAGATTCACAAGAGATTCATGATCTCTTTATAGAAGGCTACTATATATGAAGAGGAGTGAGTCATAAGTCAGTCTTGGTGTTTAAATTATAAATTGGTCCATTATATTAGATATTTAAGTGAAAGGCGAGAATCCTTCTCTTTCTCATTTGCTTGAGTTTTTGATTGTTCATAAGGGGCGCTTCTAACTCAAGCTTTCTGACCTTTTTAGGCTGGTATTTCAAAGTTTCTAAGGTAGGTACCTACTGCAATGCAACAAGTTGACTGATGAATCCCTATATATGCTTTCGAAAATGGAGCTCAGTTGAACTTCTGTGTTTTGTTTTAATTTTTGTTCCTTGTCCAAATGCTTTTTGCAGGAATATGCATTTCTACCGCTGCCATTACGAGCAATGAATACACTGTTGAAAATGGAACTAAGATGAATTTCTGGGTTTTGCTTTAATTTTTGTTCTTTGCCCAAAAGCTTTTTATAGGACAACACATGTTCAGCACTGCTTTGGGGAATATTGGATCAAGTTCTGATCTCCAATTTGATGAATGAAAATCTGATGTAAATTCACATCCATTAGTGGAGTTCCTTTGAATTTAATTGTCATTGACATTAATGTCCATTGTGATATAATACAGACGCTCCCCAAGTTACGAACGAGTTACGGACCAACACTTGGTCCGTAACTCGAAGTATTCATAACTTGGATCCCATAGAGTTACATGGCGACCGCGCTGTTCGTAACTTGGATCGCCATTCTTAACTCGGATCCGCATTTACGATCGCTTTGGTCCTAAGTGTGGATGGTCGTAAGTGGAGCTGGTCATAACTCGGGGAGTGGCTGTATTGTAATGCTGATTTTTGATACACAAGAGTCACCGCTTTTAGTTTGTGCCGCAAAAGTTGGCAATTGAATTCAAAATATAATGCAAAGGGTGTGGTTTCTTTAAATGACTGTAATATGCTTAGGGGCATCATGAAAGTTCCTTCAATGGAGGTATTTAAATGAAGGCTGAACAGCCATCTGTCTTAGATGTTTAGACCCAACTAATCATGTACGTTGGCCGGGGAATGTGGGAGGGAAACTAGATGAGCGATGAGGTCCCCTCAAACTCTATCATTCTATTATTCTAACTTACTCTACTACGATCTCATGCATAGTTCAATTTCTTGGCCCCGATAATTTACTGTGGGAGTGAGAGAGAAATTGACAAACAGTAAAGCAGCAATTAGGACTATAAGATCGGAGAGGTCCAAAGACAATAAATGGAGGCTTAACAGTGGTGCAGTAGGGAAGACCCTCCGTATAATTTTGTAGTGAATGGTTCCCCGCTGCTTTACGCAACTTTTATACCAATGTCATTCTACTCATTTGATAATCCACCTTCTCCATCCCCATTGACAGCAATGGAGTTATAGCTAATTGACAGTGATGTTAGTTAAAGAGGCATCAAACCTTTCATTTTGTCCACCTTGATTCCACTTAAACATGCATATTATTATGTTATTTTTTTGTATATTGTGTGCGGTGTGTACATACTGAACATCTCCCAGGTTGCAACAGGTGAAATTTGTGAAAAGAGTTTGCAAAGTGCAGTCTTGGTTTCTAAGACGACTGGCGTAGGAAAGATTGTGAAGATCATATTGTGAATTCCTATGTCTTGCGGTTTTTGTGAACAGTCCAAAAGTCTTTGTGCACCTGTAGTTGAGAGCATCAGAACAGTTCTGCCGACCCTTCTATGCTCAAATGTTGGGAGAATATAGATCCAGTTGCTGAGGTAGATTATTGTGCTAATGTATTCTAAACTTAGGTTCATTTGTTTCTATGATGGGTTAAATACTTACTGTACCTCGTCAAGAGGATCTATCTGTCTGTCTGTCTGTCCCTGTACTGACCTGTACATCCATCCATCCATCCATCCATCCATCCATCCATCCATCCCCATACTCACCTGTCCGTCCATCCGTCCATCCATTCATCCCTCCCTCCCCATACTCACCTGTCTGTCCATCTGTCCATCCTCATACTCACTTATCCATCCATCCATCCATCCATCCATCCATCCATCCATCCATCCCCCCATCCATCCATCCATCCATCCATCCATCCCCATACTCACTTACCATCCATCCATCCATCCATCCATCCATCCATCCCCATACTCACCTGTCCGTCCATCCATCCCTCCCTCCCCATACTCACCTGTTTGTCCATCCATCCATCCACCCATCCCTCCCCATACTCACCTGTCCATCCATCTATACCAATACTCACTTCTCCATCCATCCATCCACTCACCTACCTATTTACCTACCAACTTACCTGTTTGGCTAGCTAGCTATATTGCTCTGTCTAGTTGTTTCTTTTGCCATATTGCTGTAGTTTCTCATGCAATTCCTGACCAAAACGTTCATCTTCCTTGCTGCAGAAGGAGAACTCAAGCCATGGGACCCGGTAACCACACCAGGGTGACGGATTTCATCCTGCAGGGGCTCTTGGAACATTCGCACCACCAGAGGCTATTCTTTGCACTGTTCCTGGGCCTCTATACCACTGTCCTCCTGAGTAATTCTCTGATCATTGTGGCTATTGTCCTCCACCCACCTCTCCACACCCCCATGTATTACTTCATCACCAATTTGGCTCTGGTTGACATTTTGTGTACGTCCTCGGTTCTACCGAAAATGCTGGAACACCTGATGCAGGAGAAGAAAACCATCTCCTTTGGTGGCTGCATCACCCAACTCTTTGTCTTCACGGCATCGCTGGGGACGGAGCTTCTTCTACTCACTGTCATGTCGTATGACCGCTATGTTGCCATTTGCCACCCCTTGCACTATGTCAAACTCATGAGGAAGGAGATTTGCCTCTGTTTAGTGGCTGTTGCCTGGGCGATTGGCACTGGCAGTTCCTTCATCAACATCTTGCTTGTGCTGCGCCTGGATTTTTGTAGATCCCGCCTCATCCAGCATTTCTTCTGTGAGTTTCCCACCGTGCTGGCCCTGTCCTGCAGCTCCACCTACCTCAACGAGGTCATGATGTTCCTGGCGGACATATTCCTGGCCATGGGGAACTTCCTGCTGACTGCCATGTCCTACAGCTTCATCATCATCACCATCTTGAAAATCCAGAGCACCAAAGGGAAGCAGAGAGCCTTCTCCACCTGCTCTTCCCACCTGCTAGTGGTCACCTTGTACTACTCCACCCTCATCTACATCTACATCCGGCCGACCTCCAGTCACTCACGGGCTAAGGACAAGATAGTGGCCGTTCTGTACACCCTAGTGACGCCCATCTTGAACCCTCTAATATACAGTCTACGCAACAATGAAGTCAAAGTGGCCTTCAGGAAAATCCTTCCCTTCATCAGAAAATAGCATTTTTTTCCAACAGTGAACCCAATTCTTATCTTCCTTGTTTCTGCTAAGTCAGGCCCACAGGTGGTGTGAATTAATGCACAGCGATAGACTTGGAGAGACATAAATTTACCCTATCGTTCTTCCATGTCACTGTAACGACAATGATTTGCACCCTGGACAAATCTGTCATACTGACAGCAGTAGGATGGTGCCAATTTACATTAGTTTTGGACAGAAACTGTTGGAATGCATTGGTCATGCTAGCTGGGAAAAGTCATGTGGAGTCAGAATTTAAAAGATATTGGGACATTCTGTGGGATTTTCAAAAGCATGTAGGCACCTAAAACGTATTTTTAATGTATATTAAGTGACCTGGAAAAATTCTTTTGATGCTTTAATAGAAATAAATATTTGTCCCATGGTGTAGCCCTATACCTCACATGCAGTATTACTGGTCATAGAATCACAGAATAATAGGACTGGAAGGGACCTCAAGAGGTCATCGAGTCCAGCCCCCCACCCTCAAGGCAGGACCAAGCTCCGTCTACACCATCCCTGACAGATGTCTATCTATCTAACCTGTTCTTAAATATCTCCAGAGAGGGAGAATCCACCACCTCCAGAGAGGGAGATTCTACCACACTTTCCACAGTGTTCTGTTTTCTGCCTAAGGCTATATCTAGACTTCAGGCTTCTTTCAGAAGAACCTTTTTTCAGATGAGATCATCCAAAAAATCTTCTTCCAATAGAAAGCGTCCACACACAAAAGCGCATTGAAAAAGCGATCTGCTTTTTTGAAAAATAGCAGCCAGACTGAATCGACACTCTCTCCCAAGTCAGCTGTGATGTCTATGGCCTCCAGAGCACCTGTGCTTTTTCCTCTTTCTTCTTCTTGCAAAAGAACTCCCTTTTCCTGTCCGCACATGCCTTTTCCAAAAGAGCTCATTCGGAAAAAGACTTCTTCCTCGTAGAAAGAGGATTACCAATGCTGGAAAAAAAAACTGTTCTTTCGATTTACCTTCAGAAGAATACAATTGCAGTATGGATGTAACTCAGGATGTAACTCACGTTTTGTCGGAAAACCGGCTGTTTTTCCAACAAAACTCTGCAGTGTGGACATACCCTGAATGAGTAAATATGATACCAAAAAATTCAAATTTTCTTTCTCTCTGATCCTTATTGTCTTATGAGACAGTAACCCCTACCAAATCTTGCAAACACATATCTCTGAGGGTCTGCCAGTCTCCACTCCATGAGGTGTTGTTGTGATATTACTGGGAAAAAACAAACATCATTCTGGGATGCATTAACAGAAGAGGTGTGAGTAACACATGGGAAGTAATTCTTCTCTACTGTGTACTGATCAGTTCCCAATGGGAGCATTGCATCCAGTTTTGGGCAGCACATTTCAGGAAAGAAGTGGAGAAATTGGAGAAGGTCCAGAGAAGAGCTAAGAAAATGATGAAAGATCTAGACAACATGACTTATGAAGGAAGACTGAGGGTACGTCTACCTCATTGCAGGAGGAATACCAGCTAATTCGAGTTAGGGCTTTAAATCGGAATCCTGTTTCACTGCCGTGTGTAGATGCGGCAGTTACTTTGGGCTAGTCGATTTCTAAAATGGCGACCGGCCAGGAACATGAAAATTAAGCATGGGATATTTAAATCCCGGGCTTGATTTGTAATTTCGGTCACCCTCATTAGCCTCCCTAGCTCGATCTACGGGGCTAGTGTAGACGTACCCTGAAAGAATTGGGCTTGTTTTGTTTGGAAAAGAGAAGACATAGAGGGGACGTGATAGTGGTTTTCAGATATGTAAAAGAGTCTTACAAGGAGGAGGGAGAAAAAATTGTTCTCCTTGACCTCTGAGGATAGGACAAGAAGCAATAGGCTTCTTAAACTGCAGCAAGGGAGGTTTAGGTTGGACATTAGGAAAAACTTCCTACCAGTCAGGATGGTTAAACACTGGAATGAGTTGCCTAGGGAGGTGGTGGAGACTTCATCACTGGAGACAAAACTTCTGTCGACAAAACCCTGTAGTCTAGACGTACCCCAATTGTGGCCTCACCAGTGCTAAATATAGGGGAATAATCACTTCTCTAGATGTGCTGGCAATGCGTCTCCTAATGCACCCCATAATGCCGTCGGCCTTCCTGCCTTCTTGCCAGGCACAGAACGGCATGGAAACAGCCCCCCCTCCCCGTCATATCCTGCGCTAAGGGGTCACAGGCGAGACACCTGCCAGCTCCTCTATGGGGGATTTTGTGTGGAGACCAACAGGCTCTGAGCCCAAGTGAGACAGGCTGGACAACCTCTGCTTTCCGCTGGCCGGGGGATTGAGGGATGACATGGGGCCCTGGGTGCCTGAAAGCAGCAGGCCCATGTTCGGAAGCCAAAATGTGGTTGCCGAGGCAACCTGGGCAGCGAACAGTGAGGTGCCGAGTTAGGCCCCTCAGGGGTAGGTGGTCCCTCAGAGGGGTTGTGTGGCTCCCAGGGGGAGCCTAAATCTGGGATTTAAGAACTGACGTCCCAAAGTGGGCCAAGGTGTTGCTCAGAGTCCGGCAGAATCTGGCTTCAAGCTCTTAAGATGCCTCTCCCTTTGGGGTGTCATTCACCCACCCCCGGCCCCCCGACGCCAGTGAGGTTCCTCTGAAGACCTTCTCTGGAGCTTAGTTGGTGTCAGTAGAAAGTCTGCTGGGGGGAATATTGTCCTTAGAGAACCAAGGCCATAGGAAAACATAGAAGAACTAAAAAAGAGCCACCGTAGCTTAAAAAAACATGTACAAGAAGCAGAGAGAGATAAAGAGACATCTTTTAAAAAATGGAAGTCAAATCCTAGTGGAGAGGAAGTTCTTCTTCACACGGTGCATTGTCAATCTGTGGAACTCCTTGCCTGAGGAGGTTCTGAAGGCTAGGACTATTAAGGGTACGTCTAGACTACCGGGTTTTGTCGACAGAAGTTTTGTTGACAAAGAGCGTCCAGACAAGCTGCTTTGTCGACAGAACCCTGTAGTCTAGACGCAACCCTACAGGCAATAACACCTTCTGTCGACAGAACTCTGTCGACAGAAGGTGTTATGCCTCGTAAAATGAGGTATACCAGCGTCGACAAAACTGCTGAGTTCTGTCGACATTATGTCGACAGAACTCAGCAGTAGTGTAGACGCTGGTAAGGTGTTATGCCTCGTAAAATGAGGTTTACCAGTGTCGACAAAACTGCTGAGTTCTGTCGACATTATGTCGACAGAATTCAGCGGTAGTGTAGATGCAGGTATAGTTTTGTCGACAAAAGTCCACTTTTGTCGACAAAACTCAGTAGTCTAGACACACCCAGAGCGTCTAGACTACATCTAGTTCTTTGTCGATATGACAGTGTAGATGCAAAGGACGGTGTAGATGCCTTCTGTTGACAGAACTCAGGGTACATCTAGACTACATGCCTCCGTCAACGGAGGCATGTAGATTAGCCAGATCGGCAGAGGGAAATGAAACCGCGATTAAAATAATCGCGGCTTCATTTAAATTTAAATGGCTGCCCCGCTCTGCCGATCAGCTGTTTGTCGGCAGATCGGGGCAGTCTGGACGCGCCGCGCCGACAAAGAAGCCTTTCTTGATCGGCACAGGTAAACCTGGTTTCACAAGGCATACCTGTGCCGATCAAGAAAGGCTTCTTTGTCGGCGTGTCGCATCCAGACTGCCCCAATCTGCCGACAAACAGCTGATCGGCAGAGCGGGGCAGCCATTTAAATTTAAATGAAGCCGCGATTATTTTAATCGCGGCTTTATTTCCCTCTGCCGATCTGGCTAATCTACATGCCTCCGTCGACGGAGGCATGTAGTCTAGACACACCCTCAGTGGCAGTGTAGACACAGGTATAGTTTTGTCAACAAAAGTCCACTTTTGTTGACAAAACCCTGTAGTCTAGACATACCCCTTCTGTCGACAGAGTTCTGTCGACAGAAGGTGTTATTGCCTGTAGGGTTGCGTCTAGACTACAGGGTTTTGTCGACAAAGCAGCTTGCTTTGTCGACAGAACTGAGTGTGTCTAGATGCTCTATGTCGACAGAAGTTTTGTCGACAGTATCTGTCGACAAAACTTCTGTCGACAAAACCCTGTAGTCTAGACGTACCCTCTTTGTTGACAGAAGCTTTGTTGACAGGATGGGTGTGTCTCGACTAC
The DNA here is from genome assembly GCF_049634645.1 of Pelodiscus sinensis. Lineage (NCBI taxonomy): Eukaryota > Metazoa > Chordata > Testudines > Trionychidae > Pelodiscus > Pelodiscus sinensis. Next base: position 3,136,879 of record NC_134740.1, read on the forward strand.
ATGGCTCCGTCAACAGAGCCATGTAGTCTAGACACACCCATAGGGTACATCTAGACTACAGGGTTTTGTCGACAGAAGTTTTGTTGACAGATACTGTCGACAAAGCTTCTGTCGACAAAGAGCGTCTAGACTACATCCAATTCTGTCGACAAAGCAAGCCGCTTTGTTGACATAACAGTGTGGACGCAAAGGACAGTGTAGATGCAATAATGCCTTCTATTGACATAACTCTGTCGACAAAAGGTGTTATTCCTCGTAGAATGAGGTTTACATACGTCGACAAAACTGCTGAGTTTTGTCAACGTTATATCGACATAACTCAAAGGCAGTGTGGACGCAGGTATAGTTTTGTCGACAAAAGTCCACTTCTGTCGACAAAACCCTGTAGTCTAGACTACAAACCTAACAGCCACAGCCTACTCCCCAGAACCCTAATTGTCAGGGCAGTGAAACACTGGAATCAATTGCCTAGGGAGGTTGTGGAATCTCCATCGTTTAAGAGCAGGTTGGACAGACACCTGTCAGGAATGCTCTAGACCAGCGTTTCTCGACCAGTGAAAGGCAAATCTTTAGGGGTACTTGAGAGGAGTCTGGGGGCTACGGCCACACAACTGAAATTTTGAAAAAACTGAATTTTGGTTTTAAGTGTTATTATTTTTCTACTTTTTACTCCCAAAAATGTCATCACCAACCCGGCTACAATTAAGCTGTTGAAACAAATGTGTGGCAATGGTAGAAAAAAATGGTGTGTCTTTGAAAACTGTAGGTCCTGGGAGTTCTTAGGATATTTTTTTTAAAAGGGGTACTTTTTAAAAAATAGGTTGAGAAACACTGGGCCCAGAACAGATTTATTATGATAAGATCTAATTTTTGGATTGAAATAATGACTCCAGTTTTCCGCTGGTGTGGCTGGCGTAGTGTTTTTCACTTCATTGGTGCTTCTGTGATTTACAGTCATGCGGGGATCTGAAAACGAATCAATAAGCAAAATAAGGCAAAGTGTAGCGCTCTTTCTAGAACTGCAGTGTAAAGTGCTCCAGTACAGGGTTAACTTATTAAACCAGCTACACGTCCCAGGGGAAACCAGAACGTATTTACACTCCCTAGAAACCATCAACTCTCGGTCTCCCTGCCCGAACATCGACAAAAAGGGTTTTACCTTCCAACAGGGGAGGGGCTGTGACGTGAACCATATAGTACAATTCGATATAAATGTGATCTGCTCCCATGTAGCAACTGACCGATCAGGATAAAAACTGGAGTACCCAATGTGTTTACTCACTCTGCTTGGGAGACAGAGAGGGAGGGGCAGAAGGAAAGTGAGATATTATAGAGAGAAAGAAAGAAGACATGCTGGATGGATGGATAGATAGATAGAGGGGGTGTATGGGGATAGATAGAGAAAAGAGATAGAGAAAGAGAAAGAGAAAGAGAAAGAGAAAGAGAAAGATAGAGATAGAGATAGAGAAAGAGAGAGAGATACAGAGGGTGTATGGGGTTAGACAGATAGATAGATCCAATCCAAGCCCTAACCTAATTATCAGGAATATTAAGGTGGACTGGAAAGACAATCTTGAACAATAACATAGCAATGGAAACATTCATGCGGAGGAGTGGCACAGCCAACACAGATCAAACTCTTGTCTTTCCACTGACTTCAGCGACCTTCCGATCACGTCTTGAGTGAGATGCTCTGTCTGCCGGTCTCCGACTCATTGTGGCTGAGACGAGGTCAAAACCCCAAGCGTCTGGTAGGCTTTGCACTCCAAGACTGGGATATCCAGTCTAGCAACAGCCAAGAGAAAGCAGAAAGAGAGGACGGACTCTTCTGGTGAGTAGACATCTTCCAAGCCAAGTAATCTGGGAAGAAAATGGGGTTGGTTCCCGAGTGGGTGTAAATCAAAGCAGTTCTCTTGAATGGAAGAATCATAGAATCACAGCATCATAGAGTCACAGAATCCGAGAACGGAAAGGGACCTCGGTAGGTCACCGAGTCCAGTCCCCTGTCCTCATGGAAGGACCACCCACCATGTAGACCAATCCTGATAGACGTCCATCCATCTAAAGATCTGAATAGCTGGTTGTGCCCTGCCTAGACTATTGTGTCAAAATATATACTTGAGTGCCACTCAATGGATGGAAAATGTAAACGTTACAATTTGGTTGCATCTTACATACATTTTATGTAGCGTAGATCACTAGACACGAGGCAAAGCAGTGTAGAATCGGACCTAGCCACTTCTAGAGAAGAAGTAAGAATGAGGCTGGTTTGTCTACCTTGGACTTTCTGCCATGGATGTCAATAGCACCATGCAGACCTCGCTCTGAGCACACTAGCATTTTCGGCCAACTCAAAAGCAACTCTTCAAACAGGCAGTCCCCATATGGCCACCGTCCATATGAGAGGTAATAGCTGCAGATAGCCCCCAAATGTCACTGGCTTGCAACGTTTTTGTCTGCAGGTTTATTTTTGTTTTCTGTTTTACTTATTTTTATTAATGATTTTAATGAAGAAAAAAACAACCAAAAGCACCCCCTGAGAAACATTTTAACAAACAAGTAACATTTTGAATGTTTGTAGTGTGTTTAAATATTTCCGTCTGTCGGTCTGTGTCTATCTATCTATCTATCCCCACACACACCCTCTATCTATCTATCTATCTATCTATCTATCTATCTATCTATCTATCTATCTATCTATCCCCACACACTCTATCTATCTATCTATCTATCTATCTATCTATCTATCTATCTATCTATCTATCTATCTATCCCCATACACCACCTCTATCTATCTATCTATCTATCTATCTATCTATCTATCTATCTATCTATCTATCTATCCCCATACACCACCTCTATCTATCTATCTATCTATCTATCTATCTATCTATCTATCTATCTATCTATCTATCTATCTATCTATCTATCTATCTATCTATCTATCTATCCCCACACACACCCTCTATCAATCTATCCCCACACACACACTATCTATCTATCTATCTATCTATCTATCTATCTATCTATCTATCTATCTATCTATCTATCTATCTATCCCCACACACACTATCTATCTATCTATCTATCTATCTATCTATCTATCTATCTATCTATCCCCACACACACTATCTATCTATCCCCACACACACTATCTATCTATCTATCTATCTATCTATCTATCTATCTATCTATCTATCTATCTATCTATCCCCACACACACTATCTATCTATCTATCTATCTATCTATCTATCTATCTATCTATCTATCTCCACACACACCCTCTATCTATCTATCTATCTATCTATCTATCTATCTATCTATCTATCTATCTATCTATCTATCTATCTATCTATCTATCCCCACACACTCTATCTATCTATCTATCTATCTATCTATCTATCTATCTATCTATCTATCCCCATACACCACCTCTATCTATCTATCTATCTATCTATCTATCTATCTATCTATCTATCTATCTATCTATCTATCTATCTATCTATCTATCTATCTATCTATCTATCTATCTATCTATCTATCTATCCCCACACACACCCTCTATCAATCTATCCCCACACACACTCTATCTATCTATCTATCTATCTATCTATCTATCTATCTATCTATCTATCTATCTATCTATCTATCTATCTATCTATCTATCTATCTATCTATCTATCTATCTATCTATCTATCCCCATACACCACATCTATCTATCCCCACGCCCTCGTGGTCGAGTAGCAAACATTGCTGGATTAGGTCTGAGGGGGAAGATGCGGCTGCAGATGGCCCAGGATTCTTCTGGGCTGGTTGGGGTCGGGGCTGCAATCGGCCAGGGAGTCATCTGGTCAAGGGCAGGGTTCTCAAGGTCTTTATGGGCAAGGGATTTGTGGCCCTGGCCAAGGGAGGGACAGGAGGCCCATCGATTGTGTCCTGAGGCCCAGAATTCTTCTCTGCAGACCTCAGTGCACCACCCACTTTGGCAAAGCTTGGCTTGACACGCTACTTTAGAAGGAGGGACCACACCCTGGTTTCCACCTTCCACATTGAACTTCGGGAGCTGGAAGTGGGTGAAACACAACGTTATATCCCGCCCTCTGTGAGTGCCACTCCATGCATCTGATGACATGGTTTTGGCAACCACAATGAAGAGGGAGCTGGAGCACATGACCTACGAGGAGCGGCTGAGGGATTGGGGCTTGTTCAGTCTGCAGAAGAGAAGAGCGAGAGGGAATTCAGTCACAGCCCTCAACTACCTGGCGGGAGGTTCCAAAGATGCTGGAGAGAGGCTGGCCTCAGTGGTGACGGATGGCAGAACAAGGAGCAATGGTCTCAAGTTGCAGTGGGGGAGGTCTAGGATGGAGACAAGGAAAAACTATTTCCCTAGGCAGGTGGTGAAGTACTGGGCTGGATTCCCTAGGGAGGGCATAGAATCTCCATCCCTAGATCTTTTTAAGTTCCTGCTTGACAAGTCCCTGATTGGGATGATTGAGTTGGGTTGATCCTGCTTTGGGCAGAGAGGTTGGACTCGATGACTCCTGAGGTCCCTTCCACACCTCGGATTCTATGATTTCCTTAATAGTTTCCAGCTTCAGCACAGATCCTCTTTCAAAAGTGAGATCAGAAGAAGATATGCAAATTCTCACGGAATTTGCATATCCTCTTTCGAAAAAGAATGTCGGTTAGACGGACCCGTGGTGAGAAATATTCGAGAACAAGGAGTGGACCTCTGTGTAACTGAAGAAAATACTAATGTAAACCCTGATGTAATAAGAGAAACCTTATTTTCACGCCCCTCGGAGCATGGGATGTGAATATGGACATGGACACCGACCCGGTGGCTTTGAAAAATCTCGTTTCGATTTTCTATGTCAGAGAATTTCCAAATACGGATACGATATCGATGAACTGTAATTTTCCCCCCTCTTTCTACAGGTGGCAGAATTCACCATATGTGAATGGAATTCCAAACTAATGTGACTGAGTTTTTTCTCATGGGATTTACTCATGACCCACACCTCCAGATTTTTCTCTTCTTGGTCTTTTTCATTATTTACCTAATCACGCTGGTGGGGAACATGGCGATCATGCTGGTGATAAGAGTAGACCCTCACCTCCACACGCCCATGTACTACTTCCTGTCCCATTTGTCGTTTATCGATCTCTGCTACTCCTCTACGGTTGTCCCCAAGATGTTGGTGAATTTCTCCGCAAAGCACAAAACTATTTCGGTCCACGGCTGCCTTGCCCAGATGTTCTTCATCCTCCTCTTAGCAGTGACGGAAATTTTCCTCCTCTCTGCCATGGCGTACGACCGGTACGCGGCCATATGTCACCCGTTGCGTTATGTGGGGACCATGAGCCCACGAGTCTGCAAACAGCTGGTAGGTGGCTCCTGGATTATGGGGCTCATGTATTCATTGGTCAACACGGTCCCTGTGTTGAAGTTGCACTTTTGTGGGCCCAATGAAATCCGCCATTTCAGCTGTGAGCTCCCTCCGCTCTTACCCCTGTCTTGCTCTACGACCTTCACCAATCAAGTCGCTCTTCTTTCTTCCGCGGTTATATTTGGTTTCAGCTCCTTCCTCCCCACCCTGGTCTCCTACATCTTCATCATCTCCGCCATCCTGCGGATACAGTCTGCAGAGGGCCGCCGTAAAGCCTTCTCCACCTGCAGCTCTCACCTTGTCGTGGTGGGTTTATTGTACGGGACGGCAATTTTCCAATACACGAAACCCAGCTCGGTTTCTTCACTGGTTGTAGAGCAATTTTTCTCCGTCCAGTACAGCATCCTGACCCCTATGTTAAACCCCATCATCTACAGCCTGAAAAACAAAGACGTGAAAAGAGCTGTGAGGAAAATACTGGTAAAAAATCCTCTTTACCTTAGATAAGAACATCAGAACGGCCAGACTGGGTCAGATCAAAGGTTCATCTAACTCAGACTCCTGTCTTCCAGGTATCCCAGAGAAAGTGAAATGAAACTAATGGGCAGCAGGTTTAAAGCAAATAAAAGGAAGTTCTTCACAAAGCGCATAGTCAGTCTGCGGAACTCCTTGCCTGAGGAGGTTGTGAAGGCTAGGACTATAACAGGGTTTAAAAGCGAACTAGATAAATTCATGGAGGTTAAGTCCATTAATGGCTATTAGCCGGGATGGGTAAGGAATGGTGTCCCAAGCCTCTGTTTGTCAGAGGGTGGAGATGGATGGCAGGAGAGAGATGGCTTGATCATTATCTGTTTGGTTCACGCCCTCTGGGGCACCTGGCATTGGCCACTGTGGGCAGACAGAGTATTGGGCTGGATGGACCTTTGGTCTGACCCAGTATGACCGTTCTTATGTTCTTATGCGTGAACAGAACAGGGATTCATCCACCAATCCATCCCGTTCCTAGTTTCTGACAAACAGAGGCTAGGCACAGCATTCCTACCCATCCATGCTAATGGCCATTGATGGACCTAACCTCCATGAACTTATGTATAATTTATTAATTGTGCACTTTGTCTTATTTTATGTTTGACTCATTTTTTTAGGGTAGCATCTATATTGTTGTACAGCCCCTGATGCTGGTGTTCAGCCACACCTCATAAGAAAACTCCTCAGTAGAAGTGATAACACAATACAAAGTTTTCCCACCCAATACATAATGGCCAATCTGCTTCTTTTCATATCAGCCCACAGTTGAATCCTTTTGCTTTTTTTATATTATCAACAATTTTACCATGTCCATCGAGTAATAAGTCTGCACCATTTCAATGACTTTTTTCCAGATGCTTTTGAAAATGTCCTTCTTTTTCTTTGCCCGTGGATGGTGTTGACCATGATGTCTTTAGCTTCCCTAATCAATGTTCTACACTTTATAGCATCTAAGGATACATCTACATGCCATAGCTATTTCGAGATACCAGAGCTATCCCAAAATAACTACCCCACGTCTATGCAAGCTTCCTGTTATTTCAATATATGATTCTATGATTTAACTTCTTTTCAAAGAGCAGAATTTATGCAATTCACATCAAATATATGATAGAAAGACTTTGGAAGAGAAGATAGATAGATAGATAGATAGATAGATAGATAGATAGATAGATAGATAGATAGATAGATAGATAGATAGAGGGGGGTTGTGGAGATAGATAGATAGATGATGAGGGCTGTAAGGGTGTGTCTAGACTACAGGGTTTTGTCGACAAAACGATACCTGCGTCCACACTGCCTTTGAGTTATGTCGACATAACGTCGAAAAAACTCAGCAGTTTTGTCGATGTATGTAAACCTCATTCTTTGAGGAATAACGCCTTTTGTTGACAGAGTTCTGTCGATAGAAGGCATTACGGCATCTACACTGTCCTTTGCGTCCACACTGTTATGTCGACAAAGTGGCTTGCTTTGTCGACAGAACTGGCTGTAGTCTAGATGCTCTTTGTCGACAGAAGCTTTGACAAATCTTCTGTCGACCGACAAAACCCTGTAGTCTAGACGTACCCTAAGAGACCTCAGGAAACCATCTAGTCCAACCAATCTAGTCTATTCAAAGCAGGACCAACCCCAAATAAATTATCCCAGCCAGAGCTTGGTCAAGCCGGGACTTAAAAACCTCTAGGGATGGAGATTTCACCCCCCTCACCTAGGGAACCCGTCCCAGTGCTTCCCCACCCTCCTCGGGAAATCGTTTTTCCTCATCTCCAACCTAAACCTCCCCACTGCAACATGAGACCGTTGCTCCTCATTCTGTCTTGTGTCACCCCTGAGAACAGCCTCTCTCCATCCTCTTTGGAACCTCCCTTCAGGGAGTTGAAGGCTGCTCTCAAATCCCCCCTCACTCTTCTCTTGTGCAGACTAAACAAGCCCAAATCCCTCAGCCTCTCCTCGTAGGTCATGTGCCCAGCTCCTGAATCATTTTTGTTGCCCTCCGCTGGACCCTCTCCAATGCGTCCACATCCTTTCCAAGAACTGGACACAATACTCCAGATGTGGCCTCCCCAGTGCCGAATAAAGGGGAATAATCACTTCTCTGGATCTGCTGGCAACGCTCCTCCTAACGCACCCTAATATGCCATTAGCATTAGACTCTCTCCAATTCGTCCACATCCTTGCTGCCGTGGGGGTGGGTGGGGCAACTCTGGCCTGGCTGAAGGGTTGCAAATTAAAGAGCGTTGGCAAATCTGCTGGAGCCATGGACCATTGTCCACCGGAAGCAGGCCTGTGCCTCATTGCGCATGAGTCATGGCGCAGCCAAAGGAGTCGTTCCTGCCAAGGAAATTCCCATCTCTCTCCTGGACAGAACTGAACTGTTGAGCTAGAAATTCCTCCGGAGCTGCCGTCCCTTGGAGGAGGCTGTCCTTGGCTTCGAAGAGATCCGATACGCCCTGGGAATGCCTGTGCATTTGCCTTACACCCATGTCTTACCATTGTGCTGGAATGCTGCCTTCTGGGCATGGGAGGGGTACTGGGTATTCTTAGACCCCATCCCATGACAGAGGATCTAAGCCAGGGTTGGGCAAGAGGTTCCCAGCGGGTTGGATCCGGCCTGCGGCTGCCTCGCTGGCTCCCTTAAGCCCAGCCCGGCGACCGCCACTTTAAATGGGGCTGCTGGATTCTGGGAGCGAGGTGGGAGATTTTATGCTGTGCCCCGCCCCTCAGCAAAATCTCTCAGCTCCCATTGGCCCGTTTCTGACCAATAGCAGCTGAGAGATTTTGCTGGCGGTGGGGGCTGCCAATGAAGCCTCCTCCCTCCCTCCCACGTCCCTTCACCCTGCTGGATCAGAGCCAGGTGGAGCAACTTGTGACCGCAGCCTTCAGGTTCCTGCAGGGCTGCTGGCTGGGAGCTGCCGAGGTAAGCTCTTCTCAGCCATAGTCTGCCTCTGGTACCCCCATCCTCTCTCCCCCCACCCAACTACCTGCCCCAGGTCATTGCCACGAATCATGAGCAGTGTGAATGGTTGGCATGAGTGAATTAACAGGAAGGGTGTGTCTAGACTACAGGGTTTTGTCAACAAAAGTGGACTTTTGTGGACAAAACTATACCTGCGTCCACACTGCCTTTGAGTTACGTCGACATAACATCCACAAAACTCAGCAGTTTTGTCAACATATGTAAACCTCATTCTACGAGGAATAACGCCTTTTGTTGACAGAGTTCTGTCGATAGAAGGCATTATTGCATCTACACTGTCCTTTGTGTCCACACTGTTATGTTGACCAAGCGGCTTGCTTTGTCGACAGAACTGGATGTAGTCTAGACGCTCTTTGTCGACAGAAGCTTTGTCAACAGTATCTGTCGTCAAAACGTCTGTCGACAAAACCCTGTAGTCTAGATGTACCCGAAGTGAGCTGAAGAGAGGCTGTACTATAGTTCGAGTCAGTGCCCCGAAGGATTATGACCTTGTTTACAACTTTGAGAGAAAGAACTGTGTGAAAGAAGAGACTGGGTGTGCCGAGGAGACAATACGGTACGGAAGGAGGTCACGTTCCCAGATAAGAAGAATTAACAAGGGCGAAAGCTGACCAAGGACATTCCGTTGCTTATCACGCGTGACGAGGCAAGCAGATTTCGGTGGTGCGAACGGCGTGCTTCACGATTGGTCGTGAACACACCAGTGAGAGGAGGGGGTGCCGCTGACAGATATCACCCCACCCAAACTGTGTGAAACCAGTGGATAATATGCCACCTGACTGGTCACCGCCGAGGGGATATATACCACACCGTTTTGCCCCACAAGTTGGAGTCCATCAATTCGGCATATTGGGGTGACGTGCACGTCAGATTTCCACCTCAACCAAATTAATTAACGTTACCCGGGGTTTGGCCAGTGCCAGAGGGTGAGTGGTATGTGTGAATATGTTTGTGAGAATGTGTGTTACAATTGGATTAAGAATTAGGCTGCTAAAATGGGGTTAAGGATTAGACGGAGACTGTTAAATAATGTTGAATTGCTAATTACTAGATATATATAGAATCAGAGAATCAGAGAATATTAGGACTGGAAGGGACCTCGAGAGGTCACCGAGTCCAGTCCCCTGCCCTCATGGCAGGACCAAATACTGTCTAGACCATCCCTGATAGACATTTATCTAACCTGCTCTTAAATATCTCCGGAGATGGAGATTCCACAACCTCCCTGGGCAATTTATTCCAGTGTTTGATCACCCTGACAGTTAGGAAATTTTTCCTAATGTTCAACCTAAACCTCCCTTGCTCTGCAGTTTAAGCCCATTGCTTCTTGTTCTATCCTCAGAGGCCACGATGAACAAGTTTTCTCCCTCCTCCTTGTGACACCGTTTTAGATACCTGGAAACTGCTATCATGTCTCCCCTCAAATCTTCATTTTTCCAAACTAAACAAGCCCAGTTTTTTTCAGTCTTCCTTCTTAGCTCCTGTTCTCTAGACCTTTCATCATTCTTGTTGCTCTTCTCTGGACCCTCTCCAATGTCTCCACATCTCTCTTGAAATGTGGTGCCTAGAACTGGACACAATCCTCCACCTGAGGCCTAACCAGCGCAGAGCAGAGCGGAAGGATGACGTCTCGTGTCTTGCTCACGACATACCTGTGATATATATCTATATCTTTTAAAATTGCTCCTGAATTGCTTGCAATAAAACGTGTTAAAGGTATATTTGGGCCACTGTGGATTTTTTGTTCTGTGATGCTGAACAAATGCCCCGTCCTGTGACCTGATCAACCGTACAACATCGCCCTCTTGTGACACCTTCACCCAAACCCTCTGTACACCTTTCCCCCAGCTCACAACTCCCTCCCAGACTCTGCACCCCCTCCTAGAGTCCCTCTCTCAGGCCAGAATCCTCTCCTGCACCCATACCCCCTCCCTGACCCTGCACCCTAAGCCTCTGCCCCAGATCACAACCCCCTTCTTCACCCAAACTGCCTCTCCGACTCCACATTCCCTCCTGCACCTCAGTCCCCTATTTCAAGCTCTCTTCTGCACCCAGTCTCCATCCCAGACCTCAACCCCCCTCGGTAGAAATGTGGCCCGGACCACTTGCAAAATCTTGGAGTGCCCCTCACCTAAAAATTATTGTCCGCCCCGATCTAAGCTCTTGTCATCATTGGCAGAGATCTCTACATTTTTTGGTTGTGAAAAATGTCAAGATGCAACTCTTACACCGTTCTGCCACGTCCTTTGGGGTTTTATTACTCAGAAGCTGAGAAATTCTCCTTCAAAATCAGCACCGAATCCCGCAGAGACGGACGATATCGTCATCAGGATGATGGAGGTGACTTTTTCCAATGCTTGTGTGATGGCCATGAGACCAATATTCCTGGTCTCGATCAATAATTGCCCCGGAGGTAATCGACTGGATGAACCCAGTTTCAAGGTAGTTTCTGTATCGTTGAGTTCATCGGCGTGTTTATCAACAGACATGCAATGGCGAATTCTCGCAGGAGGCTAGAGTCGGAGAGGGTCCTGGGGATTTTATCCCAGGGGTCACTGAACAGTGTAGAAAAGACCCGTCTCTTAGGGTCAGCTGCAGACAAGCTTCTGAGCCAGAGGTAAGTGAGTTGCTGAAAGAATGGGCTTGCTATTTTGGGGAAGGGTTGACTGTTCAGAGATATTTACGAGACCATTTGAGATGTTTTCCTGATTCACGTGTGCTTCATCTGGAGCCGTCCTCAACTCTGCCATCTCCAAGAGTGAACAATTTATCTCCGGGTCTTTCCTTTTCACCTAACGATTCCATGTAATTTACTGGTATCCATCTAACCTGTAGAACGGTCCCTCATCTCTCCTTCTCTCCATCTTCTCAAGGATACTGGGCATCCTGTATCCACGCTCACTAAACTTAGGGAAATTCAGAGGGGTAGCCGTGTTAGTCTGAAAGGCTATATCTATTGAAAGATGTACTGAAATTTCAAAATTTTTTGAGGAGTACAGGATCTTTCAAAAAAGGCTTTTCTTTTCAAAAGAACCATGTCCAGTCTGTGGCGTCACTTTCGAAATTCCATTTTTCGAAAAAAACGCCCTGATGCGATTAGGCATATGAAGCACAGGAAATTCAAATGCTGGCTTCATTTGCAATTTTGATATCTCTAATTTACATCCCTCTGAAAAAACTTAAGGAATAATGAATGGTCTTGCTGCACCTTGAGGTACGTTTAGACTACAAGCTTTTGTTGACAAGCTTCCGTTGACAAAGAGCGTCTAGACTACAGCCAGTTCTGTCGACAAAGCAAGCCGCTTTTTTGTCATAACAGTGTGGATACAAAGGACAGTGTAGATGCAATAATGCCTTCTATCGACAGAACTCTGTCAACGAAAGGCATTATTCCTCGTAGAATGAGGTTTACCACTGTCTATAAAACTGCTGAGTCCTGTCGATGTTATGTCGACAGAACTTGGCGGTAGTGTAGACACAGGTATAGTTTTGTCCACAAAAGCCCACATTTGTCGACAAAACCCTGTAGTCTAGACACACCGTTAGGTGTGTTTTGTCAACAGAACTGGCTGTAGTCTAGATGCTCTTTGTCTACAGAAGCTTTGTCGACAGTATCTGTCAACAAAGCCTCTGTCGACAAAAGCCTGTAGTCTAGATGTACCCTTAGAGTATGTCTAGACTACATGGTTTTGTCGACAAAACCGGACTTTTGTCAACAAAACTATACCTGAGTCTACACTGCCGCTGAGTTCTGTCGACATAACGTCGAGTGAACTCAGCAGTTTTGTCGATCACGGTAAACCTCATTCTAAGAGGAATAACGCCTTTTGTCGATAGAGTTCTGTCGACAGAAGGTGTTATTGAATCCACATTGTCCTTTGCGTCTACACTGTCATGTCAGCAAAGCGGCTTGATTTGTCAACAGAACTGGATGTAGTCTAGACGCTCTTTGTCGACAGAAGCTTTGTCGACAGTATCTGTCGACAAAACTTCTGTCGACAAAGCCCTGTAGTCTAGACATACCCCGAGAGACTAACAAAAAACGTTGATGGTATTGTGAGCTGTCATGGGCATAACCCACTTCTTCAGATGTGACTTTCCTTGTTGTGTTGACTCTATACATTGAGGCTGTCATTTTCCAAGACATCTAACAGGTGTGAATCGACAGGATTGTCCCTCATCGAAGCCAGACTTGAAAGTTTAAATGAAAATAAATTGGTCAAGTTATGTTCATCAAATCCTAGGGTTGGAAGAGACCTCAGGACTCATCAAGTCCAGCCCCCTGCCCAAATCAGGACCAACCCCAACTCAATCATCCCAGCCAGGGCTTGGTGAAGGTGGGACTTCAACACCTCTAGGGATGGAGATTCCACCCCCTCCCTAGGGAACCCATCCAAGTGCTTCCCCAGCCTCCTAGGGAAATCGATTGTCCTCATCTCCAACCTAGACCCCGCCCACTGTAACTTGAGACCATTGCTCCTCGTTCTGCCTTCTCTGCCAACACCTGCCATCTCCCACCACTGAGACCAGCCTCTCTCCATCCTCTTTGGACCCTCCCATCAGGTAGTTGAAGGTTGCTCTCAAATCCCCCCTCACTCTTCTCTTCTGCAGACTAAACAAGCCCAAATCCCTCAGCTTCTCCTCGTAGGTCATGTGCTCCAGCCCCAGAATCAGTTTGGTCACCTTCCGCTGGACCCTCTCCAATGCATCCACATCCTTTCTATAATGTTCGGCCCAGAATTCTTGTGGTGGTTTAAGAGGGAAACCAACCTAAATTAGCTCACAGTGAAATGCAATAGAGGACAACACAAACCGTGCCCCTCAGCTGTGTGTTGCTTTAAAAGCTGCCTCGCTCCAGTGTTTTGTACCTTAGCAGTTTCATATCGCATGGTCCTGAGTGGCAGGAGACTGAAAGAGGTAGGGAAGTTGTGAGAAAGTTTGGGGTGGGGGGGGCTCTCTAATAGTGTATCTGGATCTGTGCACCTCACACTATAAGTGTTGCAACTGCATCACTGTTGTGTAGACACTGGCTACAGCACCAGGAAGGGTTTCTTGTTGTTGTTGAGAGACAGTGGATAAGATGACAGAACCCTCCACTGACCTAGCTGGGCTTGTACATGGCTTTGCTAAGTCCCCCAAAGGTGTGAATTTTTCACACCCCTGAACAATAGAGTTAAGTTCTACGGGAGGGATTTGAGCTTGTTTAGTCTGCAGAAGAGAAGAGTGAGGGAGATTTGAGAGCAGCCTTTGACTCCTTAAAATAATAGCCACCTGTGGGCTAGATGTCTATAAAATCATGACGGGTATGGATAGAGTGAATAAGGAAAAGTTATTTACTTGTTCCCGTCACGTAAGAACGAAAGGTCACTGAATGAAAGTAATAGGGAGCAAACAAACCAACACAGCAAACAAATGGGGTGTATTTTGTCCTTTAAAAATAAACCAAAGGCAGTATTTCTTCACACAATACACAGCCCAACCTGTGGAACTCCTTGCCTGAGGATGCTGTGAAGACCAGGACCTTAACACAGTTCAAAAAAGAGCTAGATAAATTCATGGAGGGAAGGTCCATCAATACTTATTATCCAGGATGGGTAGGAATGGTGTCCCTCGCCTCTGTTTGTCATTGGCTGGAAATGGATGACAAGTGAGAGATCACTTGATGGTTCCCTGATTTATTCACTTGCTCTGGGGCACCTGGCTTCGGCCACTGGGGCAGACAGGACACTGGGCTACATGGGCCTCTGGTCTGATCCAGTCTGGTAGTTCTTATGTTCACTGAGAAAGAGGAAAAGGGAAGAGGGATGTGTCTGATCTCCTACCACAGGGAAGCCCTGGAATGCCAGCTCATCCACAAATTCAATTCACATGCTAATGGACTCAATGGTGATATGGGCTGGTAGGGACTCTACCTACTTCATAACCACTGAAGGAGCTAACAGCTGTCTGAGTGGTACCCTTCCTGATTTAGGAATCTATCTATTGACTTTGATTTGTATCTGCTTAGGTTTAAGTACCCATTCTCCAGATACTTAATGATGCTCTCTCTCCCACCCCGCTCCCTTTTTCTCTTTCTCCGCCCTCCCCTTCCCCTCTCCTATTTCTTTCGAATGTTCATATCCCCAATTCACAACTCCGGTCATCTGAAGAAGTGGGCTGTGCCCACGAAAGCTCATGATACCATCTACATATTTCATAGAATCATAGAATACTAGGACTGAAAGGGACCTTGAGAGGTCAACGAGTCCAGAACCCTGCTCTCATGGCAGGACCAAATACTGTCTAGACCATCCCTGATAGATGTTTATCTAACCTGCTCTTAAATATCTCCAAAGATGGGGATTCCACAACCTCCCTGGGCAATTTATTCCAGTGTTTGACCACCCTGACAGTTACAAACTTTTTCCTAATGTCCATTCTAAACCTCCCTTGCTGCAGTTTAAGCCCATTGCTTCTTGTTCTATCCTCAGAGGCCTAGATGAACAAGTTTTCTCCCTCCTCCTTATGACACCCTTTTAGATACCTGAAAACCTCTATCATGTCCCCCCCTCAGTCTTTCAGCCTTCCTTCATAGCTCATGTTCTCTAGACCTTTCATCATTCTTGTTGCTCTTCTCTGGACCCTCTCCAATTTCTCCACATTTTTCGTTAAATGTGGTGCCCAGAACTGGACACAATACTCCAACTGAGGCCTAACCAGCACACAGGCTGTGTCTACACTGGCAAGTTATTCCGGAAAATCAGACGCTTTTCCAGAAAAACTTGCCAGATGTCTACACTGGCCACTTGAATTTCCGGAAAAGCACTGACGATCTAATGTAAACTCATCCGTGCTTTTCCAGAAAAACTATGCTGCTCTCGTTCGGGCAAAAGTCTTTTTCTGGAAAACTGTTCTGGAAAAGGGCCAGTGTAGACAGCTGGGATTTGTTTTCCGCAAAAAAAACCCTGATCGCGAAAATGACTATCGGGGCTTTTTTGCGGAAAAGTGCGTCTAGATTGGCCACGGACACTTTTCCAGAAAAAAGTGCTTTTCCGGAAAAGCGTCCTGCCAATCTAGATGCGCTTTTCCGAAAATGCTTTTAACGGAAAACATTTCCGGAAGCTCATGGCAATGTAGACATAGCCTTAATGTATCTCAGAATCATGTTTGCAACAGCATCACACTGCTGACTCATATTCAGCTTGTGGTCCGCTATAACCCCCAGATCCCTTTCTGCCGTACTCCTTCCTAGACAGTCGCTTCCCATTCTCTATGGGTGAAACTGATTTTTCCTCCCTAAGTGGAGCACTTTGCATTTGTCCTTATTAAACTTCATCCTATTTTCCTCAGCCTTCCTTTTGTTAGTCTATAAAGTGCTACCAGACCATTTGTTGTTTTTGTCTATATAATTATGTCGTCTTAACCCCTAAGGAATGACAATCCGTATGTGACCCCATAGAGATGCAGACATGGAGGGGAACCTCACTGCCATCACAGAGTTCATCTTTCTCGGCTTCTTCGACCTCCAGGACCTGCGACCTCTTCTCTTCATCTTGGTCTTACTCATCTACCTCGTCACCGTGATAGGAAATAGTCTCATCGTCGCCGTCACGGTGGCGGACCTGGTGCTCCAAAGCCCGATGTATTTCTTCCTCAGGAATTTATCGGTCCTGGAGATCTGCTACACCTCGGCCGTCATCCCCAAGACCTTGTCCGACCTCCTCTCCGAGCGCCAAGCCATTTCCTTCCTGGGCTGTGCCGCCCAGATGTACTTCTTCCTCCTCTTCGGCAACTCGGAGTGCTGCTTGCTGGCCGTGATGTCCTACGACCGTTACGTGGCCATATGCCGCCCCTTGCGTTACTCCCTCACCATGAGCCGGAAAGTCACCGTTAGCTTGGCAGCGGCGGTGTGGATAGCAGGCAACATGGTGGCCCTTGAGCAAACGGTGGCCATCTTCACGTTGCCCTTCCATGGTCCAAACACAATTGAGCACTTTTTCTGCGACGTTATGCCCGTGCTCAAGCTGGCGAGCTCCGACACGTCCCTGAACGATATTATTAATGCCCTGCTCACCGTCGCATTCATCATAGTCCCCTTCCTCCTCATCATTGCCTCCTATGTCGGCATCCTCGCCGCCATCTTGAAGATGCGCTCAGGGGAGGGGAGGCACAAAGCTTTCTCCACCTGCTCCACACACCTCATCACGGTTACCTTGTTTTACGGCAGCTGCTTCATCACCTACATGAGGCCCAGTTCCAGCGGTTCTGTGGACACCAACCGAGCGATCGCCCTGTTCTACACCGTCGTGACGCCAATGTTCAACCCAATCATATACAGCCTGAGGAACAAAGATGTCAAGGAAGCGCTGAAGAAACTCCTGGGCTGGAGTAGGACATCTGAGTGCTAAGCAAATTAAGTGTATGTTGGTGATTGTTGAGACACAGTAAACCTGTGGAACTCCTTGCCCCAGTATGTGGTGAAGACAAAAACTTTAACAGGGTTCAAAAAAGATTTAGATAGATTCATGGAGGGTAGGTCCATCAATACTTATTATCCAGGATGGGAAGGAATGGTGTCCCTAGCCTCTCTTTGACTAGAAACGGTGACAAGGGAGGGATCATGTGAGGATTACCTGTTGTGTTCCCTCCCTCTAGGGCATCTGGCATTGGCCACTGTTGGAAGACGGGATACTAGGCTAGATGGACCTTTGGTTTGACCCAGTATGGCCATTCTTATGTTCTTATGAAAGCCTCTCATGAAATGAGAGGAAGAGACCAAGTGGAAAAATGTCTACATAATGTCATACAAATATTATACACAGTTTAAGTTCCCTGTTCAGGTCTATACTGAGGTGTATGTCTACACAGCAACATTATTGCAAAATAACTAACGGTATTTTGAAATAATTTAGTCGGCGTCCACACTGCAGACAGTTATTTCGAAATAATATCGAACTCTTGTCAAGCCGGAGGACTTGTTATTCTGACTTCTGTAGCTCTCAGGCTGTGTCTAGAATGGCCAGTTTTTCCGGAAAATCAGCCGCTTTTCTGGAAAAACTTGCCAGCTGTCTACACTGGCCGCTTGAATTTCCGGAAAAGCACTGATGATCTCGTATAAGATTGTCAGTGCTTTTCCGGAAATACTATGCTGCTCCCGTTCGGGCAAAAGTCTTTTTCTGAAAGACTTTTGCGCAAAAGGGTCAGTGTAAACAGCTCAGATTTGTTTTCCGCAAAAAAGCCCCGATCACGAAAATGGCGATCGGGGCTTTTTTGCGGAAAGCACGTCTAGATTGGCCATGGACGCTTTTCCTCAAAAAGTGCTTTTGCGGAAAAGCATCCTGCCAATCTAGACGCGCTTTTCCTAAAATGCTTTTAACGGACAACTTTTCCGTTAAAAGCATTTCCGGAAAATCGTGCCAGTCTAGACGTAGCCTCGGAGGAAGTCGGAGGAAGCGTGCTGGATTTCAAAATAACTGCCTGCTGTGTAGACACTCCCAATTCCGAAATAAGCGTCGCTCAATTTTCATAGCTTATTTTGAGTGAAGCCCCATTGTGTAGACTTGCCCTGAATGCATAGAGTCCAATTAAAGAAGGGGTAAAGAGGGGGTTTTAAGGAAGTTAAGAAATGTACGCAAATAAATTTGGTGTTTCTAAGGATTGAGGATTGAACCTTTCTAGTCTGGCACCCTTGGGACTTGACCAGTTCTGAACCAGAGAATCTTCTGGACTAAGGAGGTCAATATTGTCTAGCAACGTTACCAACACTTCCACTGTTTACTAGGCTGGTAGAGGACATCGAGGGGGATTGTGGGAAACTTGGCTACTCCCCTGAAATGTCGATATCTGGCTAACTCAAATCATTCTGGATGACGGAGGTTCCCAGACAAGAGAGTTCTGGACCAGAGAGGTTCAACCTGTATGAGTCTTAGAAGGGTAGCCATGTTTGTCTATATCTGAAAAACCAAACAAACTATGACGAGTCGTATGGCCTGTTACACATTTATTTGGTCATATGCTTTTGTGGTTAAAAAACCACTTTGTCAGATGCATGGAGACAAGATGGTTTTTACCCGTGAAGGCGTGTGCCTAAATAAACCTCTTCGCGCTCGTCTACGCTTTGGAGATAATGGACTCTCCAGAGGTCGATCTTCTAGCGGTCGATGTGGCGGGTCTAGCGCTGACCCGCAAATTGAATGCTGGCGTTATGTTCTCCTCATTCTGTGAGTAATAAGTGTTGATGCTGGGGAAGCTCGGCTTAAGGTAGGCTGAATCCAGCTCTGCATTTTGTACACCTTGGATGGCAGACCTTAACCCGACCTGCCTGGTCTAGTGTAGACCAGGCCTTAGTCCTTAAGTTGCCACAAGATTTCTGGTTGGTTTTTTTTCAGGATTTTTAGTGATGATTCAGGCCTATTTCTTTACCTGAGATAGGGTTTTGGGTTTCGTTTCCCTGTATCCCTTTTGATAATTTGCTATACTCTGATATTTTTATGGACTTGAGGACCTCCTGAGATCTCTTCCAGCCCAAGGAAGCTATGGTGCTATGTTTACTCATATGTGTGAACAAAGATCAAAGCTCTTGAACTTCAAGAGCGGAGCTCTCGAACATCAGCCTTAATAGTGCAGCAAACTCCTCAGCCAGCTCTTTTAAAACTCTTGGAAGCAAACTTGTCCAGACTGATGACATTTAAAATATAGAGTTTAGCACTGGAGTGGCAGGCACTTTCCAAAGCCAGGGCCAAGAAGAAGAGGCATGTTGCTTCTGCCTGGCCAGATGGGTGTGTTGGTGTAATGAGAAGAGATAAGGGATGGGTTAAAAGTGTCACAGGGTGTGGTGATAGTGTGATATAGAAGCACACACTGCCTGGCTTCTCTCTCAAGCCAAGGTCAAGATGGGGGGAGACGGTCTAAGAAACAGCAGGAGCCAAAGAAAAGCCAGTCCTCCATTCACTCCTTACCATGGGATAGAAAAGACAGGGCACAAAGTCCCCAGTCTCACTACCCCCCAAACATGGGTGGCGGAGTGTGGGTGGAGTCGTCCCTGGCTGTGGGGGGTGCAATTCATTCACCAGGATTATCTGGCTGTCTCCCACTTAATAATTTCCCATCCCTTCATCAGAATAATACCTTGGTGCCTCTTCTGAAAAAAAAGGTGGCTCATAAGGTTGGCGATATTCCAAGCTTAGCCTCATTTGCATATTACTCGCGCAAGAAGCCGCGAGGGTAGACATAGCCTAGATGTGTGGGTTACATCTACATTACATAATAGCCCAAATTTAAAAGATGTTTAATATGTGACACGAACACTATGATTAGAGAATAAACACGAGACCCAGGAGCAGATGGGGGTAAAAAGAACTGCTTTGTTGCCTATCAATCACGTTTACCTCGGACATTCACACAAAGTCCGAGTGACAACAACCTAGTGTTAATCACACTCTTTGATTTATTTTAGTATGTTAATTCACATGTCTAGCACTACTTCTCCTAATGCTTCGTTTAGTCATGTTAACTCCTGTACAATGCATATTAATAAGCAAATAATGAATGCAATTATACCCGCCCCAATTACTACTTACAGAATTTCTATTTAAATCAACACATTCCTGAGCTACAAACTAACAGGTTACAAACATTACAAAGAATTTGACCCTGAAGATGTTATGCAGAGCCTATGGGGATAAGCAAAAGACACAACAAAACAGAGCAGTTCCATACTCATCTGGATTCCTAGGCAGCAGAACAGAGAGAGAGAGAGCAAGGTTATATATCAAAACATAATACTGGTCTCAACTGGACCCTATCATCCCAAACTACAAATACAAAAGGAAAAACATGCCCAAGGGTAATTTCCACTGTGGATGAATTCTTAACCACTAATACAAAAAGTCCATTCCAAACCTATTAATTCTTTCACCCCCCAACACATAGGACATTAACGTCTAAAAGGGTGTCATAGGGAGGAGAGGGGAAAATTGTTCTCCTTGGCCTCTGAGGCTAGAACAAGAGGCAATGGGCTTAAATTGCAGCAAGGGAGGTTTAGGTTGGACATTAGGAAAAACTTCCTGCCTGTCAGGGTGGTGAAACACTGGTATAAACTGTCTAGGGAAGTTGTGGGATCTCCATCTCTGGAGATATTTAAGAGTAGGTTGGATAGACATCTATCAGGGATGGTCTAGATCGCGCATGGTCCTGTCGTGAGGGCAGAGATGGGACTTGATGACCTCTCGAGGTCCCTTCGAGATCTCGTGTTCTATGATTCTATGAAAATATGACTCAGAGAGGTGGCCATGTTAGTCTGCAACTTTAAAAACAATGAAAAGGCCCGTGGCACCTTAGAAACCTTATAGGATCATGAGCTATCATGGATAAAACCCTCAGATAAATTCATGGGACTTTTCAGTTTAGAAACGAGGAGACTGAGGGGGGATATGATAGAGGTATATAAAGTCATGAGTGGTGTGGAGAGGGCGAATAAAGAAAAGTTATTTATTAGTTCCCTAAATGGAAGAACTAGAGGACACCAAATGAAATTAATGGGTAGCAGGTTTAAAACTAATAAAAGAAAGTTCTTCACACAGCGTGTAGTCAACCTGTGGAACTCCTTGCCAGAGGAGGCTGAGAAGGCTAGGACTATAATAGAGTTTAAAGAGAAGCTAGATAATTTCATGGAGGTTAGGTCCATAAACGGCTATTAGCCAGGGGATAAAACGGTGTCCTTGGCCTCTGTTTGTCAGAGGCTGGAGAAAGATGACAGGAGACAAATCGCTTGATCATTGTCTTCGGTCCACCCTCTCTGGGGCACCTGGTGCTGGCCACTGTCGGCAGACAGGCTACTGGGCTAGATGGACCTTTGGTCTGACCTAGTATGGCCGTTTTTATGTAACTTATATGTAACTTATGTCTCTCTATATATTTTTAGAATCGCAGAACACTAGAATGGGAAGGGACCTTGAGAGGTCATCGAGTCCAGTCCCCTGCCCTCACGGCAGAACCAAGCACTGTCTAGATCATCCCTCATAGATGTTTGTCCAGCCTGCTCTTAGGTGCCACTGGACTTCTCGCTGTCATGAAAATACGATGTTGCCCAGATCTAGAGGGTTCCCTCAGCAGGGTTGGTCCGCATTGACCCCAGAGAAAAGTAGCATAGATGTTTGCTTGCTGGATCTAAGCATTTGGTGGCGCATTTATCGGGGTCACAGTCTTCGAACAGCGCTCGCCTCCCCCACCGACCGTCAACTTGCTCTCCTCCCCACTGCAAACCCACATGCTCAACAGGGATCGATTTCTCAGTCCAGGACACATACATACACCCTGCCTTCTTTGTGGTCTGGGGGTATCATCGGGCATTTCTTTTCACAGTGGTCATGCAAAAATGTGGGGTGTGTTCTGCCTGCCGGATCGGTGCCAGCACTCCCCCGAAGGAGACGTCCCTGTGCCCTATTGTCCATTCTCCTTCAAGGTGGGGGTCACAGCCGAACCCCCTGCTTCTCCCCCATCAGGATCCTCCTCAGGGCTGCCTTCATCTCCTTGTTCCTCAGGCTGTAGATCAGCGGGTTGAGCAGCGGGGTCCCCACCACGTAGACCAGTGTCACCGCCTTCCCGCTGGCCGCCGCCGCTGGGATGACGTAGTTGGCCGCGCCGGCTCCGTAAAACAGGCCCACGACGACCAGGTGGGAGGAGCAGGTGGAGAAGGCCTTGCGTCGCTCGGGCCATGTGGGCAGCCGCATCACGGCCTTGAGGATCCGCCCGTAGGAGGTCAGGGTGAGGAGGAAGGTGGTGAAGATCAGGAGGGAGCTTGTGGCAGAACAGACCTGTTCCGTCCGGGGATCTGGGGTGCACGAGGCTGCCAGCAACGGGCCTGGGTCACAGACAATATGGTCCAGGGTGTAGGGGCTGCAGAAGGAGAGCCGGGAGATGAGGACGATGGGCGTTATAAGACACAGGAAGCCGGTGAGCCAGCAAGAGGAGGCCAGCACCCAGCATCGGCGTAGGGACATGAGGACAGGGTAGCGTAGAGGGTGGCAGATGGCCAGGTACCTGTCCCAGGCCATGGCTGCGAGAAGGAGGCATTCGATGGCCCCCATCGAGATGAAGAAGTAGACCTGCACGAAGCAGGCGTGGAAGGAGATGGGGAGGCCGGGGGACAGCAAATCGCAGAGCATCCGTGGCACCGTGGTGGTGATGTAGCACACCTCCAGCCAGGAGAAGTTCCCCAGCAGGATGTACATGGGCAGGCGCTGGAGGCGGGGGTCCCGCAGCACGGCCCACACGATGCAGAGGTTGCCAGCTAGTGTCCCGGCGTACGCCGAGGAAAGAAAGACCGAGGTGAGCGCACGGCTCTGGCGGTCCAAGGTGGTGAAACCCAGCAGGATAAACTTGGTCCCTGGGGTTGTGATGTTGGCCAGATTTTTCGGAGGGCCCTGGAGTCAAAAGAAAACGATCAACAGGACTCCAAGTGGCCACCCAGAGCTGCGGAAGGGGAGGAGGGTCATAAGAACATAAGAACAGCCAGAGTGGGTCAGATCAAAGCTCCATTCAGCCCAATCTTCTGTCTGTTGACAGTGGCCAACCTCAAGTGCCCCAGAGGGACTGAACTGACCAGATAATGATCAAACAGAGGCTAGGGACAACATTCCTTACCCATCCTGGCTAATAGCCATTAATGGACTTAATGAATCTATCTAGTTCTCTTTTAAACCCAGTGATAGTCCTAGCCTTCACCGCCTCCTCAGGCAAGGAGTTCCGCAGGTTGACTGTGCACTGTGTGAAGAAGAATTTACTTTTATTTGTTTTAAACCTGCTGCCCGTTCATTTCATTGGCGGCTCCTAGTTCTTATATTAAGGAAAAGTTATTTGCTTGTTCCCATATTCACTATCTCCACACCATTCATGGTTTTATAGGCCTCTATCCTATCCCCCCTCAGTCTCCTCTTTTCCAAGATGAAAAGTCCCAGTCTCTTTAATCTCTCCTCATATGGGACCTGTTCCAAACTCCTCCTCATTTTAGTTGCCCTTCCCGGAACCTTTTCCAGTGCCAAGATATCTTTTTTGAGATGAGGTGACCACGTCTGTACTCAGTATTCAAGATGTGGGCGTACCATGGATTTATTAAGGGCAATAAGATATTCTATTGGTCTAGTGGTTACAGTAGTATGGGCACCCAGGCAAAGTCAGCCTCTCACATTCTTGTACATGCCACATTGTGAATTCTGCCTGGAATCTGTCGCCCCAGCTGGGTTTATTCTGCCCTTGAAAACTCTGCATTGGATAAAGTTCCCACACTGGAGGGAATCAGTCCACTAGCCTGGTTGGGGAATGAATGCTTTGCTCTTGCTTCCACTGGTGGCATGGCAGAGGCTGAACGGGCCGAGTTAATAGCCCCTCCTCCCTGTTCTTCAAGGCTAATGTTAAATTAACCAGGCTAGGGCTGTGACTTTTGGTACCTAGAGTTTCCCTCGTGTGCGAAGAACTCTTGAACATCAGCCTTAATAGTCCAGCAAACTCCTCGGACAGCTCTTTTAAAACTCTTGGAAGCAAACTTATCCACACCGATGACATTTAAAATATAGAGCTTAGCACAGGAGTGGCAGATGTCCAGGTACTTTCCAAAGCCAGGGCCAAGAAGAAAAGGCATTCAGTGGTCCTGACAGATAAGAAAAGTAGAAGAGAACTCAAGTAGAAAAGTAGAACTCAGGGAGGGAGAGGCAGACACTCAAGAATACCAGATCACAGAGCCTCTGTGGCCCTGTGGTTGTAACTGATCCTAAATCCCTTTGGGAAGTGGGATTAGACTTCTATGCCAATAAAGCCCCTTGGCAAAATTTAGCCCAAGCTTTCTCCCTAAAGA
Organism: Pelodiscus sinensis; assembly: GCF_049634645.1. Taxonomy (NCBI): domain Eukaryota; kingdom Metazoa; phylum Chordata; order Testudines; family Trionychidae; genus Pelodiscus; species Pelodiscus sinensis. Next base: position 3,161,608 of record NC_134740.1, read on the forward strand.
GTCACCCAGAAATGAATCTAAAAGACTTTTTAAAATTCCTCACCTTGAATTCGTCCAGAGCTAAGGACACCATCAGTCACGGAATGGCCTTAAAGATTCAGAAGAAGGAAAATCTAGAGTGAATCGAGAAAAATCTATATTAATATGCCAACATGGTTAAACTCCGAGGCTGTTACTCATGAAATGAATGTATAGCATCAACCGACAATAATGTTATTGATGGATAATGTTGGTATTTATCATTGACCCTCATACCAGACTTCATTCTGTTACGAGCAGCGCAAACACAGAAGAAAAATTAAGTCTCTTCCCCAGACATTTTAAGCACTCTTATTTTCCAAATCAATTAAACTGGCAAATTAAGACACAGTTTATATTAATGTTGAGACTCCAAATGTGCCTATAGACTACTTTAATCTCCACATTTGATTAAAAGAAACATGATTTATAATTTTGATTTTCAAATCTCGAGTCCTATTTAATTCAAATAATTCAGTAATAATATCTGATATTAATTGTTACCTCCTATTTCAATAATCAATAAATGACAACGTATTTCATGAATTGCCATTTTGATTAATTTAAGAAATTAAAACCTGATATCGAAATCATTCCTCCTTGATTCTAAGACCATACTTTATTGATTTCACATGGTAACGTAATATTTCGTTATGTTAATTTCTAGATTTGATTAAAACATTATAGCAATAAGTATATTTGGTGTTGATTTCCAGATTCATTAAAAATCTTGCATTAATAATATAGGATATGAACTCTGATGATCATTAACACACTAAGATCTGGTCTACACCAGGGAGTTATTTTGAAATATTTTCCTAATGTGGACATGCCTTTACTGCAGATGTATTGTTCGTTCTCGTTAAACAATGACATCTGGGCACACGTATCAGCAATTTTTTCTTAAACTACCAGGTTATTTCTTAAACTACTGATTAAAATAGTAATAATCAGATATGGCATTTTGCTGTCATGGTTAAAATGTTAAACTGATATATGTATATAAATGTCTAGCTTTTATGAAAAAAAATAAGATTTGCATATACGTTTATATTTGTTGAAACTATTACATTTGTAATTCTACATTTTTAACCTGCAGCACCAATTAAAATATGGAGGCCATCAAGTATCCCCATTCATACTATTTGCATAAGAATTAAACTTGTGAATGAAGTTGAGTTCCAATCATTCTCTGTGTATTTGGCTTGTGGAATTGGTCTGAAACAAAAGGGTGACTTGGAGATCCATTAATGAGTGTTCAGGGAGATTAAAGTGTTCTCCGACCGGTTTTTGTGTGTTGCCTTTTCGGATATCTGATTTGTGTCCATTCATTCTTTCCCTCAGAGACTATCCAGTTTGGCCAATACCCACAGCAGTGGAGCATTGCTGGCATTTGATGGCACTTACTTTTCAGTTTATCTAGCAAACAGTCTAAATAAACCGCTCTTTGCTAAAGAACTACGGGGCAATAAGAGAAAGGTTCCTGGATGTTCTTAATAACTTATGTCCTAGCAACTTGAATCGGCTTTGAAATGGGTATCGTGACACCCGTGCATGGACACACTGGCTGCGTCTAGACTAGCAAATTTTTCTGCAAAAGCACGTGCTTTTGCGGAAAAACTTGCCAGCTGTGCTTCTTGCGGAAATACTATTCTGCTCCCGTTCAGGCAAAAGTCCTTTTGCGCAAAGCTTTTGCGCAAAAGGGCCAGTGTAGACAGCTCAGATTTGTTTTGTGCAAAAAAGCCCCGATGGCGAAAATGGCGATCGGGGCTTTTTTTTGTGGAAAAGCGCATCTAGATTGGCCACAGACGCTTTGCGCAAAAGTGCTTTAGCGGAAAAGCGTCCGTGCCAATCTAGATGCGCTTTTCCGCAAATGCTTTTAACGGAAAACTTTTCCGGTAAAAGCATTTGCGGAAAATCATGCCAGTCTAGACGTAGCCACTCAGTTTGGTTTCAAAGAGGCTGATTTCAGTGTCGCTGAAATCGATGCCCCACTGATTTCAGCTCAGTCGAAATGATCAGGTGTCGACTGGATTAAGACAATCCACGTCAGCTTGGGCATTCAGTTCACTCCAGGGGTTTAAATGCATTGTGTACGTGACACGGGAGAATCATAGAATCATAGAATAATAGGACTGGAAGGGACCTCGAGAGGTCATCAAGGCAGGACCAAGCTCCGTCTACACCATCCCTGACAGATGTCTATCTAACCTGTTCTTAAATATCTCCAGAGAGGGAGATTCCACCACCTCCCTTGGCAATTTATTCCAATATTTGACCACCCTGACAGTTAGGAATTTTTTCCTAATGTCCAATCTAAACCTCCCCTGCTGCACTTTAAGCCCATTACTCCTTGTCCTGTCCTCGGAAACCAAGAGGAACAAATTTTCTCCTTCCTCCTTGTGACACCCTTTTAGAGGAGGCTGAATGCTCCGCCTAAGGCACCCCAAAATGCCATCAGCCTTCTTGGCTACAGGGGTGCCTTGTTGACTCATCTCCGGCTTCTCAAAGCTGTCACCCCCAGGTCCCTTTCTGCTGAACTGCGGCTGAGCCTGAAATTGTGCCCGGTTGAGTGAGGGGTAGGAGCAGGGAAGGAGGGAGGACAGAGGAAGAAAGAAGGACGTTGGCTGTGAAAACCCACCTGCCTTTGAATTCCTGTTCTCCTCTCGCCGTCTCGGCTGTGAAGGAAGCTGGGCTAGACCGGGGCTGATATCGGCTCTCTGAGAGGCTGGGTCCTTGGGATTTGGTCTCTGGGGAGGCCAAGTCTGGATTTAGTCCCTTAATGATGTATGGAAATAGATAGCAGTACCAGGGACATCTTCCAATCCTCCCCACAGCCAACCCCCCCCCCCCCAGCCGACCCCCTTCCACCCAACATGGTGGACATCAAGATGGTAGCACTGGGGAGGCCACATCTGGAGTATTACATCCAATTCTGGGGCCCCCACTACAGCAAGGATGTGGGCTTGTTGGAGACGGTCCAGTGGTGGGCCCTATCTTGGGCAGGGGGCTGCACTTGATGACCTCCTGGGGTCTCTTCCAGCTCTAGGATTCTATGATGCGGGGGCTGGAGGACATGACCTATGAGGAGAGGCTGAGCGATTTGGGCTTGTGTAGTCTGCAGAAGAGAAGAGCGAGGGGGGATTTGAGAGCAGCCTTCAACTGCCTGAAGGGGGGTTCCACAGAGGCTGGCGAGAGGCTGTTCTCAGGGGTGGTCAATGGCAGAACAAGGAGCAATGGTCTCACGTTGCAGTGGGGGAGATCTAGGTTGGAGAGTAGGAAAAACAATTTCCCTAGGCGGGTGGGGAAGCGCTGGGTTGGGTTCCCTAGGGAGGGGGTGGAATCTCCATCCCTAGAGGTTTTCAAGTCTCGGCTTAACAAAGCCCTGTATGGGATGGTTGAGTTGGGTTGGTCCTGCTTTGGGCTGGGGGCTGGACTTGATGACTCCTGAGGTCTCTGCCCATCCTGGGATTCTCTGATTCGAAGAGGTGACCAGTTTGAAAGTCCCAATCCCTTGGGCAGATAGCGAATTCTGTCTAGTAGGAAGGCCGGGTCTCTGTCTCCAGCTGGTGCTGAGCTCTCTGATTTTCTTTTCCCACTTTCTGAAGATGGGACACTCGCTCCGTCCCCCACGGCACATGGTGGCCACAGGTTAGCGCTGGGTGGGCTCCACCCCAGAGCTGGCTGTATCTGTGCACACCGAGTCGCCCAATTAGACCTCACGCTGTGCGGGGAGGGTGTGTTTCTTCTTTGCCAAGCCCGGAGATGAGCAAAACTTTGTCTGGGGTACCCATGGTGTGGGCCCTGTGCTCAGCCGCCAACTCGTTAATCCTTATTAATTCATTAGTCTGTCACAGGCCCCCTTGGCTTCTCTAGGCCAATCTGTTCACCCGCTATGGCCTTCCCTTCTCCCCCACTCTGGTTGCCACCCAATGGAGAAGACTGAACTTCAGAAACTGGAAAATATCGGGTTTTTCCATTTTCACCAAAATAGGGTATTCTCCTGGGGGCTGGAGAGGTCGTAAGGGACCTGGAAGCGAGGGGTCTCCAAACTGAGGGGAGGAGACAAACGTTCCCTGTAATTGTTCCCATCCATGTGCGGAATAAATGTTGTTCTACGCACCGAGGGATGTGCACCACCAATAGAAACACAGACGGCGGGCCCTGTGGGTGAAGCATTTCTCCAGCTTCAGGTCAGGCAGTCGAATGTCAAGCTAGCCTGACCCACCGATCTGGCTGCACATTTTTCAACCCGACATCTTCTGTGAAAAGGTCATGCTCGCTCGGACGTCTCCGCACCATTCCCTGATGTCCTGGAAAGTTGAATATTTTGGGAACATGTGCATGGCCACCTAGACTCCTCCCAAAACTTTTTTCTGGTCATAAAATCATAGAATAGAATCATAGAACTGGAAGAGACCTCAGAAGGTCATCAAGTCCAGCCCCCTGCTCTAGGCAGGACCAATCCCAACTAAATCAACCCGGCCAGGGCTTTGTCAAGCCGAGACTTAAACACCTCTAGGGATGGAGACTTCACTACTTCCCTAGGTAACCCATCCCAGTGTTTCACCACCCTCCTAGTGAAATAGTTGTTCCTAATATCCAACCTGGACCTCTCCCACCGCAACTTGGGACCATTGCTCCTTGTTCATGGGATGTATGTGAGAGAAGGTATCCCAATGGGTCAATACTGGGCTAAAATAGTTCCGTTTTCACAGTGGAGAGCACGACCCTCTCAGGCATCTGTACTCAAATTAGTGCTGGTCAACATAGAATCATAGAACCCTAGAACTGGAAGGGACCTTGAGAGGTCATCGAGTCCAGTCCCCTGCCCTCACGGGAGGGCCAAGCACCATCTAGACCATCCCTGACAGGTGTCTGTCCAACCTGCTCTTAAATATCTCCAGAGATGGAGATTCCACAACCTCCCTGGGCAATTTATTCCAGTGTTTCACCGCCCGGATAGGTAGGAAGTTTTTCCTAATGTCCAACCGAAACCTCCCTTGCTGCAATTTAAGCCCGTCGCTTGTCCTAGCATCACAGGCCAAGGAGAACCATGTTTTCTCCCTCCTCCTCATAACACCCTTTTAGGTACTTGAAAACCAGGATCTCAACATCTTTCAGTTCCTGAAAGCAGGCGTGTGGTGAGCAACCCACGAGAAGTCATTCTTCCGCTCAACCTTGCGCTGGTTAGGCCTCAGTTGGAGGATTGTGTCTCGTTTGTGGGCACCACATTTCAAGAAAGCTGTGGAGAAATTGGAGAAGGTCTAGAGAAGAGCAACAAAATTGATGAAAGGCCTAGAGAACATGAGCTGTGAGGGAAGGCTGAAAGAACTGGGCTTGTTTAGTTTGGAAAGGAGAAGACTGAGAGGGGATGTGAGAGCAGTTGTCAAGTCTCTAAAGAGGTGTCACAAGAAGGAGGGGAGGAAATTGTTCTCCTCGACATCTGAGGAGAGGACAAGAAGCAATGGGCTTAAATTGCAGCAAGGGAGGTTCAGGTTGGACATTAGGTAAAACTTCCTGCCTGTCCGGGTGATGAAACACTGGAATAAATTGCCCAGGGAGGTTGTGGAGTCTCCATCACTGGAGATATTGAAGAGCAGGTTGGACAGACGCCTGTCAGGGATGGTCTAGATGGTGTTTGGTGCTGCCATGAGGGCAGGGGACTGGACTTGCTGACCTCTCGAGGTCCCTTCCAGTTCTAGGATTCTATGGTTCTCAAGGAGCTCTCATGTCCCCTCTCAGTCTTCTCTTCTGGAAATTAAACAAACCCCATTCTTCCCGTCTTCCCCCGTAGCTCATGCTCTCTAGACCATATTCATAAATAATGTGGGGGAAAGCAGAGAGGTGGCAAAACTTGCCAGTTACCAAATTCCAAAAGTTGGTTGGGTCCAAAGGTGACTGCATTGACTCCAGTGGGCGTACAAGAGATTCACAGTAGACGCGGGTGCGACCTTTTGTATTTGTTCAGTCTCTCTGAAAAGATTGAGAGCCCCCATGAATCAAACACTTTTAAGGCGTCATGTGATACAACATAGGCCACATGTGCCTTTTATTTTATTGTTGTCAGCAGATAGAGAAATTATAATGGATGAAGAAAGAAAGAAAGAAAGAAAGAAAGAAAGAAAGAAAGAAAGAAAGAAACGAGGAACTAACAGGTGAAAGAAAGAAAGAAAGAAAGAAAGAAAGAAAGAAAGAAAGAAAGAAAGAAACGAGGAACTAAAAGGTGAAAGAAAGAAAGAAAGAAAGAAAGAAAGAAAGAAAGAAAGAAAGAAAGAAAGAAAGAAAGAAAGAAAGAAACGAGGAACTAAAAGGTGAAAGAAAGAAAGAAAGAAAGAAAGAAAGAAAGAAAGAAAGAAAGAAACGAGGAACTAAAAGGTGAAAGAAAGAAAGAAAGAAAGAAACGAGGAACTAAAAGGTGAAAGAAAGAAAGAAAGAAAGAAACGAGGAACTAAAAGGTGAAAGAAAGAAAGAAAGAAAGAAACGAGGAACTAAAAGGTGAAAGAAAGAAAGAAAGAAAGAAAGAAAGAAAGAAAGAAAGAAAGAAAGAAAGAAACGAGGAACTAAAAGGTGAAAGAAAGAAAGAAAGAAAGAAAGAAAGAAAGAAAGAAAGAAAGAAAGAAACGAGGAACTAAAAGGTGAAAGAAAGAAAGAAAGAAAGAAAGAAAGAAACGAGGAACTAAAAGGTGAAAGAAAGAAAGAAAGAAAGAAAGAAAGAAAGAAAGAAAGAAAGAAAGAAAGAAAGAAACGAGGAACTAAAAGGTGAAAGAAAGAAAGAAACGAGGAACTAAAAGGTGAAAGAAAGAAAGAAACGAGGAACTAAAAGGTGAAAGAAAGAAAGAAAGAAAGAAAGAAAGAAAGAAAGAAAGAAAGAAAGAAAGAAAGAAAGAAAGAAAGAAACGAGGAACGAAAAGGTGAAAGAAAGAAAGAAAGAAAGAAAGAAAGAAAGAAAGAAAGAAAGAAAGAAAGAAAGAGAAAGAAAGAAAGAAACGAGGAACGAAAAGGTGAAAGAAAGAAAGAAAGAAAGAAAGAAAGAAACGAGGAACTAAAAGGTGAAAGAAAGAAAGAAAGAAAGAAAGAAAGAAAGAAAGAAAGAAAGAAAGAAACGAGGAACTAAAAGGTGAAAGAAAGAAAGAAACGAGGAACTAAAAGGTGAAAGAAAGAAAGAAAGAAAGAAAGAAAGAAAGAAAGAAAGAAAGAAAGAAAGAAACGAGGAACGAAAAGGTGAAAGAAAGAAAGAAAGAAAGAAAGAAAGAAAGAAAGAAAGAGAAAGAAAGAAAGAAACGAGGAACGAAAAGGTGGAAGAAAGAAAGAAAGAAAGAAAGAAAGAAAGAAAGAAAGAAAGAAAGAAAGAAAGAAAGAAAGAAAAGAGAAGTTGGTCCTTCCATTCCAACAGAGTTGAAAATCAGTTAAAGTAAATCCAAGCAACACTGAATTCCTCCACAGTTCTTTCCCCAGTGGGGATAAATGAGTCCTTAGCAATTAAAAGTTCCTCTCTTGCAATTAAACCACAGGGCTAAGAGCTGAGTAAGTGAAAAGTGGCAGGAAAGTTTCTCTCCACTTCAGATTCGCTGGCCAAGAAAATGATTTCGAAACTCTGTCGCGGGCCCGATCCGAGCTGCTGTCAATCAGCAGTTCACCCCAGGGGCGTTAGGGAGGCCAGAAATCTGACCTTGCTCTAGCAGCGTCCTAGGGACGAATCCATACCCATGGACATCCAAGTAGCTTTCTTGCAATTACAGGGCCATGTCCCCCCTTTGTCATTGGCTGTGTCTGTGGGACCCACATTGGGCCTCCGGGCCAGCCGGAGCGGTGGGATCATCTCGGGGCCACGTCCCAAGAGCTGCTGGTGCAAGGCGGGAGACCAAACATCTCGGCTGCCCCTGAGCGAGCTGTGAGGGGTTCGTGAGGGACCAGGCTGTCCCAGGCCAGCTGAGGCTCGGGGCCCACCGGGCTCTGAGCTTTCTCAGTCCCGTGTCTGCACCACCGATATACACCGTGTCCTGCTGTCTCCGTGGGGCACCATCGGGAACTCGGCTTGGCCTCGACAGCCACCCAGAGATGCGGTCCCCCTTTCTGGGGCGGGCATTCACTCGGGCCAGCTGTCGGGGCGCTTAGCTCTGGAGGTGAGATCCGAGCTCAGCCCCGGAGACTGGATTCGGCTTCTTCCCGCCAGGCTGGGACCACCCCAGGCTGTGAGTGTTGTGAATTTGCCGAAGCTAGGAGCAGCCTCGCGGCTGGAAGAGGGTTTCTCGCTCCTTTATTTTGCCCTGGCACTGTCAGCCCAGCCTGCCGGAGGAGCGGAGGACGTGCCGTGCCCATCTGCGGTGTTGGATGTCAGCGAGACCCAGCCACTCACGAATGACGGTAACGGGGGAGGAAAACTTTTCCAGCATCCCACCAGAATGGGGCTGTATTAATTGGTGGCTGTATTAATAGATGAGGAATGATGAATCCAAGCAAGCAACAGTCCAAAGGCCAGCCTGGTAAGTGTGCAGATTTCAATTCGACTCTTGCTCTACTGTAGAAATGTAATAATAGACTTCAGAGTTACAAGAGAAACTCTTTACGATCTTTGCTATCCCATGTCTGGAGCTAGTTAACATCCCCCCCCCCCCCCCCCGTAGGAATAAAAAAAATCAGGTTTCATAGAAGGTGTGATGAAAAAATGAGAGAGAGTAACAACCCAAACAATTGCTGTTAAAAATGGAGGAAAAATGCTTTTTAAAAATTTTCCAATACGTATGTTTGGCTAGATTGACCTGGCATTGCTCGGATCCTTAAATCAATTAAGGATATTTTTTTTAAGTAAAGTGAAGAAAATGTACAGGCATTATTGAAATGACTGTAGTTTTTCCAAAATTAAGGGAAAACACAGTTCATATTAATAAAAGACTTAAAGGGATTCAGTTATTAGATACACCTTGTTGGTAGACAATATTTGATTTTTTTTTTGGTTATGGGTTAATTGCGAAAATAAACAGGGATTTTTCCATTAGTTGGGATGGTTTAGTTGGGATTGGTCCTGCTTTTCGCAGGTGGTTGTACTCGATGACCTCCTGAGGTTTCTTCCAACCCAAAGAGTGGATGACTCTAGGATATAGCAACATACAGTTGGCCATAGAATCAGAGTTGAAAGAAACCTCAGAAGGTCATCAAGTCCAGCCCGCAGCTCGAATCAGGATCAGCATGTCCAAAAGAATCGATTTTCAACTTCGTTCCTGTAATTTTGAAGGACTGACCCTGCTCTCTGTTTATTGTTATCGCGAAAGCAAGTCATGCTGAGAATTGATAGAGGTCTATAAAATCATGGTGTGGAAAAAGTGAATAAGGAAAAGTTATTTTCTTCTTCACACAGTATAAGAGTGAGAAGTCACCAAATGAAATGAATAGGCAGCAGGTTTAAAACAAACAAAAGGAAGTTTTTCATCTCTCAGTGCACAGTTCACCCGTGGAACTCCTTGCTAGAGGATGTGGTGAAGGCCAGGACTTTAACAGGGTTCAAAAAAGAGCTAGATAGATTCATGGAGGTTAGGTTCATCAGTGGCTGTTAGCCAGAATGGTTGGGAAGGGTGTCCCTAGCCTCTGTTTCTCTGGAGGTAGATATCAGGGGAGGACTCAAGTGAGGATTACCTGTTCTATTAACTCCCTTTCTTGATGTGAGTGTCCACCGACCACTAGTGGTGAGCATGTTTAAAAGTTTTAAAAGGGGTGGTCTGTGTTATCTGTGAGGGTACATCTACACAACAGAGATGAAGTTGAATTAAGTCGTGGAACTTCAGCTGAGGTCGAAATGGCTTCACGCGACTTTTGGCGCTGTCTACGCAGCAGGAAGTTGAAGGCAGAACCCTCTCCCTCTGATTTCCCTGACTCCTCGTGAAATGAGGGTTACAGAAGCCAGAGCATGAAGTCCTCCAGCGCGCCAGTATTTCGAAAGAACGGCATGCAGTGTTGACGCTCACGCTGGCTACGTCTACACTGGCATGATTTTCCGAAAATGCTTTTAACGGAAAAGTTTTCCGTTAAAAGCATTTTCGGAAAAGCACGTCTAGATTGGCAGGATGCTTTTCCGCAAAGCACTTTTTGCCGAAGAGCGTCCGTGGCCCATCTAGACACAGTTTTCCGCAAAAAAGCCCCGATCGCCATTTTCGCAATGGGGGCTTTTTTGCGGAAAACTACTCTGCTGTCTACACTGGCCCTCTTGCGCAAATGATTTGTGCAAGAGGGCTTTTGCCTGAACGGGAGCAGCACAGTATTTCCACAAGAACACTGACGATCTTACATGTAATCGTCAGTGTTCTTGTGGAAATTCAAGCGGCCAGTGTAGACAGCTGGCAAGTTTTTCTGCAAAATCAGATGATTTTGCGGAAAAACTTGCCAGTCTAGACACAGCCATTGTGATTTCAGAATAATGTCCATTATTCTAAAATAACGCTGTCCTATCTCCCCTTAGTCTCCTCTTTCCTAAACTGAAAAGTCCCCATCTTCTTAATCTCATTTCATATGGGACCCGTTCCAAAGCCCTCATCATTATGTGCACCGAGGCATGTGCGGAGATGCACCACCAGGAGAAACATATGCAGCAGGTATGGCTGGCTGTGGGTGCCCTGCCAGTCACCTGGGTGACCTTTGAATCTCTCCTGGGTGACCGCCCAAACACACGGCTTAGAGAGAACACTGATCGTGAGCAAGACACGGGGCCGTTCTCTTTCTCACCGTTATGCTAACGATTGCTCTTCTCCTTCCATCTCCAGATCTCCCACAGTTTGCTGGAGAATGCTCAACCATAGCACCGTGACTGAGTTCCTTCTCCTGGGTTTCTCTGACATCCGGGAGCTGCAGATTCTGCACTTTGTGATGTTCCTGGTGATTTACGTGGCTGCCCTGATGGGGAACCTTCTCATCATCTCAGCCATCGTCCTCGATCATCGTCTTCACAGCCCCATGTACTTCTTCCTGTTGAACTTGTCCATCCTGGATCTCGGCGCCATCTCTGTCATCATCCCCAAATCCATGGCCAACTCCATCATGGACACCACGGTGATCTCCTATCCTGCGTGTGTCACCCAAGTCTTTCTCTTTGTATTCTTCTTTGGAACTGATCTGTCCGTTCTCACCGTGATGGCCTATGACCGGTATGTCGCCATCTGCCAACCGTTGCACTATGAGCAAGTGATGACCAGGAGAGCTTGTGTCAAGATGGCCACCAGCGCCTGGATGGCTGGAATTATCTACTCTTCCCTGCACACCGGGAATACCTTCCGGTTACCCCTCTGCCAGTCCAACAACATTGACCAGTTCTTCTGTGAAATCCCCCAGCTCCTCAAGCTGGCTTGCTCCGACTCCTACCGCAGTGAAATTGGGGTGATTGCTGCGAGTGCCGTTTTATCCACCACCTGCTTTCTTTTTATCATCATAACGTACGTTCAGATCTTCAACACGGTGCTCAGAATCCCCTCGGAGCAGGGCCGGCACAAGGCCTTCTCCACCTGCCTCCCTCACCTCGCTGTCATCTTCTTGTTGCTTTGCCCTGCCATAATTGGCTACCTGAAACCCAACACGAGCTCAGCGTCAAATCTGGATCTGGTGGTGGGTGTCCTCTACGCCGTGGTGCCTCCCCTGATGAACCCGGTCATCTACAGCATGAGGAACAAGGAGATCAAAGCAGGACTGAAGAAACTGCTAGGCAGGAGGTGATTCACAAAGAATTCAAGCGTGCATCGTGACAACGTCAATGCGATTTCTTTCTGAGCTTGTTTATGGATATAGTGAACTGATGACGAATCTGTCTCCTTGGTAAGGTGTAATCTCGTTATGAAGTCATAAAATTGGGCTTGCTCCACTGAAGTCGAATAAGTGAAGAATTACATCAGTGTGAATAAGATCAGAAGCAAACTAAAATTATATATACACCTATCTATCAATTAATCTGTCAATCAGTCCATCCATCCATGCATCCATCTGCCCATCCATACATCCATCCTTCCATGCATCTATGTATACATCCATCCATCCATCTGCCCATTCATCCATCCATCCATCTGCCCATCCATCCATCCATCCATCCATCCATCCATCCATCCATCCGCCCATCCATCCATCCATCCGCCCATCCATCCATCCATCCATCCATCCATCCATCCATCCGCCCATTCATCCATCTATCCATCCTTCCATGCTTCCATCCATCTGTCTGTCCATCCATACATCCATGCTTCCATGCATCCATCCATCCATCCATGCATCCATCTGCCCATCCATCCACGCCACCATCCATCCTTCTCTCCATCCTTCAATGCATCTATCCATCCATCCGTCTGCCCATCCATACATCCACCTACCCACCCACACACTACCTGAGCATGTGAAACAGAAAATCTATAGACATTGGTTGCAGCTAGACAGCAAATTGTGTAGCTTATTCTGAGTCTATGTTGAAAAAGCTTATTTTGAAATTTGGCATGTGTAGATAACACCAGATTTCAAAATTAGGCCCTATTTCAACAACTCCCTTAACCGTCATGGAACAAAGGTCGCAGGATGCCAGAATAGGAGTCCCACTATTTCAGGAAATAGCAGGAGATTTTAAAGATGCGGCATTGCCATTTTGGGATACTTCCAGTATCCTGAAAGAGTAACGCAGTCTAGACATATCCATAGCTAAATTGAAAAAGGGCTTTCTGAAGTGTCTGGTTTGTCCCCTGTTTTGGGGTCTATATCATGCTTGGGGTATGAAAGGTTTTTAATGTATGTTTCCTTGATTGTTTCTATTTTGCTTATTGGGTACTTGATTTGGGGGAGATAGGAGTGTGGGGGGGACATATATTGGATTAAATGTGGTATCAGTCATTTTGCCTTCTGCGGAAGGTATCAACGTCCTAATCTGTTTGAGAAACACGACATTTTGCTTTCCCCACTGATGAACAATTGAAAAAGTTCTTTTTTCCCTAATATTTGGATAAGAACATAAGAATGGCCAAACGGGGTCAGATCAAAGGTCCTTCTAGCCCAGTGTCCTGTTTGCCAACAGTGGCCAATACCAGATAACCCAGAGGGAGGGAACACAACACGTAATCCTCATATGATCCCTCCCCATCACCTACCTCTAGAGAAACAGAGGGTGGGGACACCATTCCCACCCATCCTGTCTAATAGCCTTTGATGGACTGAACCTCCATCTATCTATGTAGAACTTTTTAAAAACCCTGTTAAAGTTCTAGCCTTCACCACATCCTCTGGCAAGGAGTTCCACAGGTTGACTGCACTGAGGCTGTGTCCAGACTCAGGGGTTTTTTCGAAAAAAGTAGCCTTTTTTCGAAAAAACCTCACCTGCGTCTAGACTGCAGCCGCGTTCTTTCGAAATTAAATCGAAAGAATGCGGCTTTTCTTTCGATGGCGGTAAACCTCATTTCACGAGGAAGAACGCCTTCTTTCGAAAGTTCCTCTTTCGAAAGAAGGCGTTCTTCAATGTAAATAGGGCTTCTTCAAAAGAGATCATCCAGACTCACTGGATGCTTTCTTTCGAAATAGCAAGCCGCTTTTTCGAAAGTTCAACGTGCAGTCTAGACGCTCTCTTTCGAAAGAGGCTCTTTCGAAAGTATCTTTCGAAAGAGGCTTGCAGTCTAGACATAGCCTGAGTGAAGAAAAACTTCCTTTTGCTGATTTTAAACAACAAAACAAATAGCTGAGTTCTTGATCAAAATATTATTTAAATGCTTATGGGATACTATTGTGCTGATTATGCTATATTAGAAAACATAGATCTTTATATAATTATGTGAATTATTTTGTAATTTAATATGTAAATCCTGTGTTGTTCTCACTGGGACACAATGTTTTTGGAAGAGAAAGCTCTGTCAATGTTTCCTAAATTAGAAAATGAGCCTGTATTAAAAGATCCAATTGTTATCCTACCCAGCAATTGCTATGATGGATCTGAGGTGCTGTCTAATATTGTCTCGTATGTTACATTTGATGCCTGCTGTGATAAATCAACTGTATGTTGAGGAAAACCGGCTAGACATCCTCAACTTATCGCAGGTCACAGCGCCAGTGGGAAAACTGCCTGTACCAAAGGGAGAAGAAATCACTATTGGTACCACTCAACCCAACTTCTGTGATCTATGCTCATTGCTGTGGTTTTAGATCCTGTCTAGGAAGGAGCCCTGTAGACAGGGATCTGAGGGCCATACGGGACCACAATATGAGTCAACAGTATGGCTATGTCTAGACTGCAGGCTTCTTTCGAAAGAGGCTCTTTCGAAAGCATCTTTCGAAAGAGCCTCTTTCGAAAGATCGCGTCTAGACTGCAGGCGGATCTTTCGAAAGAGGAAATCCGCTTTTTCGAAAGAGAGCACCCAGTGAGTCTGGATGCTCTCTTTCGAAGACGGCCTCTTTACATTGTAGAACGCCTTCTTTCGAAAGAGGAACTTTCGAAAGAAGGCGTTCTTCCTCGTGAAACGAGGTTTACCGCCATCGAAAGAAAAGCCGCGTTCTTTCGAAATAATTTCGAAAGAACGCGGCTTGAGTCTGGACGCAGGGGAAGTTTTTTCAGGAAAAGGCTACTTTTCCCAAAAAAACCCCTGAGTCTGGACACGGCCTATGATACAGTTGAAAAAAGAAAAAGCAAGCATCATTCTGGGATACATTAGCAGCAGTGTTGTAAGAGAGGCTGTCGACAAAACTGCCACATTCTGTCGACTTACTGTCGACAGAACGCAATGGTCGTGTAGATGCAGGTTTAGTTTTCTCTACAAGGGTACGGCTAGACTACAGGCTTTTGTCGACAGAAGTTTTGTCGACAGATACTGTCGACAAAGCTACTGTCGACAAAGAGCGTCTAGACGACATTCAGTTCTGTCAACAAAGCAAGCTGCTTTGTCGACATGGCAGTGTAGACGCAAAGGACAGTTTAGATGCAATAATGCCTTCTGTCGACAGAACTCTGTCGACAAAAGGCGTTATTCCTCGTAAAGCGAGGTTTACCAGCGTCGACAAAACTGCTGAGTTCTGTCTACGTTATGTCGACAGAACTCAGCGGTAGTATAGACCCAGGTTTAGTTTTGTCGACAAAAGTGGACTTTTGTCGACAAAACCCTGTAGTCTAGACACACCCCAAAAGTCCACTTTTGTTGACAAAACCCTGTAGTCTAGACACACCCTCTGTTACATCAGTGGTGGGCAGTATCCAATCCGCGGAGTGGACACGGTTCACCAGGGTAAGTAAGGAAGGAATGAAGGAAGGAAGGAAGGAAGAGGGGGTGTGTGGGGATAGATAGATAGATAGATAGATAGATAGATAGATAGATAGATAGATAGATAGATAGATAGATAGATAGATAGATAGAGGGAGTGTGGGGGGATAGATAGATAGATAGAGGGAGTGTGGGGGGATAGATAGATAGATAGAGGGAGTGTGGGGGGATAGATAGATAGATAGATAGATAGATAGATAGATAGATAGATAGAGGGGGGTGTGGGGATAGATAGATAGATAGATAGAGGGAGGTGTGGGGATAGATAGATAGATAGATAGATAGATAGATAGATAGATAGATAGATAGATAGATAGATAGATAGATAGATAGATAGATAGATAGATAGATAGATAGATAGATAGATAGATAGAGGGGGGTGTGGGGATAGATAGATGATACCAAACTGGGTGGGGTTGCAACTTCTTTGGAGGATAGGGGCATAATTCAAAATGACCTTAGCAATTTAGAGAAATGGTCAGAGGTAAACAGGATGAGGTTTAATAAAGAGAAATGCAAAGTGCTCCACTTAGGAAGGAACAATCAGTTCCATACATACAAGATGGGAAGGGACTGTCTAGGAAGGAGCATGGCGGAAAGGGATCTAGGGGTCATAGTGGACCACAAGTTGAATATGAGTCAACAGTGTGATGCTGTTGCAAAAAAAGCAAATATGATTTTAGGTTATATCAACAGGTGTGTTGTAAGCAAAACTCGTGAAGTCATTCTGCCGCTCTACTCTGCACTAGTTAGGCCTCAGCTGGAGTACTGTGTCCAGTTCTGGGCGCCAGATTTCAAGAAAGATGTGGAGAAATTGGAAAGGGTACAGAGAAGAGCGACAAGAATGATTAAAGGTCTAGAGAACATGACCTATGAAGCCAGGCTTCATGAACTGGGCTTGTTTAGTTTGGAAAAAAGAAGATTAAGGGGGGACATGATAGCGGTTTTCAAATATCTAAAAGGGTGTCACAAGGAGGAAGGAGAAAATTTGTTCCTCTTGGTTTCTGAGGACAGGACAAGGAGTAATGGGCTTAAAGTGCAGCAGGGGAGGTTTAGATTGGACATTAGGAAAAAATTCCTAACTGTCAGGGTGGTCAAATATTGGAATAAATTGCCAAGGGAGGTGGTGGAATCTCCCTCTCTGGAGATATTTAAGAACAGGTTAGATCGACATCTGTCAGGGATGGTGTAGACGGAGCGTGGTCCTGCCTTGAGGGCAGGGGGCTGGACTCGATGACCTCTCGAGGTCCCTTCCAGTCCTATTATTCTATGATTCTATGATAGATAGATAGATAGATAGATAGATAGATAGATAGATAGATAGATAGATAGATAGATAGATAGATAGATAGAGGGGGTGTGGGGGATAGATAGATAGATAGATAGATAGATAGAGAGAGAGAGAGAGAGAGAGAGAGAGAGAGGAGGTGTGGGGGGATAGATAGATAGATAGAGGAGGTGTGGGGGGATAGATAGATAGAGGGGGTGTGGGGGGATAGATAGATAGAGGAGGTGTGGGGGGATGGATAGATAGATAGATAGATAGATAGATAGATAGATAGATAGAGGGGGTGTGGGGGGATGGATAGATAGATAGATAGATAGATAGAGGGGGTGTGGGGGGATAGATAGATAGAGGAGGTGTGGGGGGATGGATAGATAGATAGATAGATAGATAGAGGGGGTGTGGGGGGATGGATAGATAGATAGATAGATAGATTTCATTTATCTCAATTCCAATTGAAAAGAACTTACAAACATCTTAGGAACCTTGAGTTCCTCTGAAGTTCTGCTCCCAGAGGGAATGACTCGCAATTAGGCCCCTGGGTCTAAGACGTAAGAAAACACAGACACAGTTTGGAACTTTTGTGTTCTCCTTAGTGGAGATCCCCGGCAAAGTCCATGGGTTTCGCCCGGTTCAATGGCCCAAATCGTGAGCTGGGAAATCGTCAGTTGCTTGTTAACGAGGCCAAATGCTGACAATGGACTTAGCTCTTTGGCGTCCCAGCGACAGACCTCCCTCCCAGTCGATGGAAATCAGCCGGCTTCACTGAAATCACAGAGCCACCTTCGCACAGGGCAGAACTAGCCCTGAATGTGCTGCCCAATGGAAGTGTGTCCATTCCCACCAGTATGGGACACAGCTCAGAGCCCCCCCTCCCCCCGTTGCCTCCGGCTGTGTCTGCAGGACCCACGTCGCACCCCGGGCCAGCTGGAGCTGTGGGATCCTCTGAAGGCCGCATCCCAAGAGCTGCTGGTACAAGGCAGGAGACCAAACATCTTGGCTCCACCAAAGTGGGTTGTGTGGGGTTCATGAGGGACCAGGCTGTCCCCGGCCAGCTGGGGCTCTGGTGCCACCGGCTCTGAGCTGTGATAGGTCCCATGTCTGCGTCACCGATATACACTGTTCTGCTGTTTCCGTGGGACACCATCAGGGACTCGGCCCGGACTTGTGTCTAGCCCCAAAGCCTGCCAGAGATGCTGTCTTCCAGCGAGATCCAGGGTAGGTCGGGGTCCCCCTTTGTGGGGCGGGCATCCGCTCGGGCCGGCTGTAGGGTGCTTCGCTCTGGAGGGGAGATCCGAGCTGAACCCCGGATACTGGATTTGGCTCCTCCACGCCTGGCCGGGACCTCCTGGGCTGGGAGCAGTTCTGAATCCTACCTAAGCCAGAAGCAGTCTCCTGGCTAGGAGAGGTTTTCTCTGTCCATGATTTGCCCTTTGCCTTCCCGAGGAGGAGAGGACGTAGATCCTCATCTGCAAGGAATTGCAGTGAGACCCGGCAAGTCAGGAATGATGGTTCAGGAGCAGGGAAACTTTTCCTGCATCCTACCAGAACGGGACCATTATGGGCAGCTGTAGGAAGTGGCAGTGAATGAAAAATTCATGCAGGGGACTATCTAATTCCTTATGCAGGGGGGAAAAATTCCGAAGACCAACAAAGTACGTTTTTTCATGTTTGCATCTTAGAATAATGCAGATATCGAGAAAGCTCTAAATTTCAATGGAAACTCCTTAAACTGTTGGCTCTTACTACAGCTAGACTTCACGCCTTTTTCGACAGAGGCTTTGTCGACAGATACTGTCGAAAAAGCCGCTGTCTTAAAAGAGCGTCGAGACTATATCCAGTTCTGTCGAATAAGCAAGACGCTGTTTCGAAAAAGCACAGTATACATGCAATAGCGCCTTTTTTCAAAGGAGTACTTTGGAAGAAAGGCGTCCTTCCTCGTAAAACAAGGTTTTACTGACGTCGACAAAACTGCCGTGCTCTGTCGACTTACTGTCGACAGAACGTGGTGGTAGGGTAGATGCAGGTATAGTTTTGTCGACAAAAGGCCACTTTTCCCCAGCAGGGAAAAAAATCAATTTGCGAATAAACCATGAACACAACAATAACAAAATCCTCTTCACTGAACACCAACTGTTGATGTAATAACCAAAAGAAAATCACTTTTTTTAAACGTGTCCTAGAAATATGTTATTTCGTAACAATGCCCCAATAATTTTCTTGAACATTTCTTTAATTGCAAGCGCACGTTTCTTTGGCAATAATTTAAACTGAATATATCCGAGTTGCCCAGATTGCAAACGATAATGAAGCCTGGTTAGTGATTGTGACTATGAAATGCTAAGGGAGATTAGCAAGGCTATAAAATAAATAATAATAATAATAATAATAATAATAATAAACCCTCAATATAGTGGGGGATTTCAACTATCCCCATATTGACTGAGTACACATCATCTCAGGACGGGATGGAGAAATAATATTTCTTGACATCTTAAATGACTGCTTCTTGGAGCAGCCAGTTCAGGAACCCACAATGGCAGAGGTTATTCTTGATTTAGTCCTAAGTAGAGCACAGGATGTGGTTCAAGAGGTGAATATAACAGTTCTGCTTGGAAATAGTGACCATAATGTAATCAAATTTAGCATCCCTGTGGTGGGAAAAACACTGCAGCAGCCCAGCACTTTAATTTCAGAAAGGGAAACTACAGGAAAAGGAAGAGATAAGTTAAACAGAAATTAAAAGGTACAGTGACTAAAGTAAAATCTCTGCAAGCTGCATGGAAACTGTTTAAAGATGCCATAGATACTTCTGAGATGTCTAATCACAAGAGGAGTCAAGAAGAGCCCTTTCCTCGGTGACTCGAATCCCTTCCATTGTCTTATTCCTTCCCTCCGCAGCTTTCACATCACCTGCCGATGAAGGAAATGCCCAACCGAAGCACCGTGACCGAGTTCCTTCTCCTGGGCTTCTCTGATGTCCGGGAGCTGCAGATTTTGCACTTTGTGGTGTTCCTGGTGGTTTACTTGGCTGCCCTAATGGGGAATCTTCTCATCATCTCAGCTATCGTCCTCGATCATCTTCTTCACACCCCCATGTACTTCTTCTTGGTGAACCTGTCCATCCTAGACCTTGGCTCCATCTCCGTCACCCTCCCCAAATCCATGGCCAACTCCCTCCTGAACACCAGGTTGATTTCATATCGTGGATGTGCTGCCCAAATCTTTCTCTTCGTCTTCTTTGCTGAAGCCAATATCACCTTGCTCACCGTGATGGCCTACGATCGGTATGTCGCCATCTGCCAACCACTTCACTATGAGCGAGTGATGAACAAGGGGGCTTGTGTCAAAATGGCCACCGGTGTCTGGATGGCTGGTATTGTCTACTCTGCCCTGCACACCGGGAACACCTTCCGGTTACCCTTCTGTCGGTCCAATGTCATCCACCAGTTCTTCTGTGAAATTCCCCCGCTCCTCAAGCTGGCCTGCTCCGACTCCTATCGCAGTGAAGTTGGGCTTCTCACTGCTAGTGTGTTTTTATCTTTTGTCTTCTTTGTTTTTATCATCGTGTCGTATGGGCACATCTTGAAAGCTGTGCTGAGAATCCCCTCGGAACAGGGCCGGCACAAGGCCTTCTCCACCTGCCTCCCTCACCTCGCCGTGATCTCTTTGTTGATGTGCACGGCTGTCTTTGAGTACCTGATTCCTACCTCCAGCTCGGCCTCAAAGGTGGATCTGCTGACGGGAGTCCTTTATGCCGTGGTGCCTCCTGTGATGAACCCGGTCATCTACAGCGTGAGGAATAAGGAGATCAAAGCTGCGCTGAAGAGATGCACTGGGTGGAGGTGATTATCCAGGAAAGAATGAGTCCTTCATTTCATTGACTGTGATTTCATTCTGATTATCTAGATTGCTATTGTCAACCTGATGACAAAATTGTCTCATTGAAAACGTAAGAGAAAGTCCAGCTATGAAGTCAAAAACATGGGCCAAGTCAAATAAATTGGTAAAGTATGTGAATCAGATCAGAATCAATTTAGCAATCCACAAATTACATCTATCTATCTATCTATCTATCTATCTATCTATCTATCTATCTATCTATCTATCTATCTATCTATCTATCTATCTATCTATCCCCATACACCCCCTCTATCTATCTATCTATCTATCTATCTATCTATCTATCTATCTATCTATCTATCTATCTATCTATCTATCTATCTATCTATCTATCACAAATTTGCTGGTTGTGTTTTACTTCATCTTATGATAGATTAGATAGATAGATAGATAGAGGGGGTGTGTGGGGATAGATAGATAGATAGATAGATAGATAGATAGATAGATAGATAGATAGATAGATAGATAGATAGATAGATAGATAGATAGAGGGGGTGTGTGGGGATAGATAGATAGATAGATAGATAGATAGATAGATAGATAGATATTGATGTATTTTGAAAAATGGGTGACAATGGATTATGCATCTTTTTGGCATTCCATGCCTGTGGATGACCAAGTCATGATATTCCTGGAAGTTTTTATTATTTGCTGTTTTGTCTTTGAATGTTTCCGTAACGTTGGTATATGCAGTGCACAGGTCAAGACAAGAGTGACAGAGGGAATGGTCCTCATTCCTCTCTCTACAATACCTTGTGGCGTGACTATCAATAAAAGTCGAATCTGACTGTCGGAACTAAGAAAAACCCGCATAAGATCGGCCATACTGGGTCAGACCAAAGGTCTATCTAGACCTGTGTCCTTTCGGCTGACAGTGGCCAATGCCATGTGCCCCAGAGGCAAGGAACACAACAAATAATCCTTACATGATGCCTCTCCTGTCACCGATTCCCTGCTTCTGACAAACAGAGGCTAGAAAAACTATCTCTGCCCATCCTGTCTAGTGGCCATTAATGGATCTAACCTTCATGAATTTATCTAGCTCTTTTTTATTATATTTGTGGCCCTCACAACATGGTTGACTGAGGGACGAGTGACAAAACACTTCCTTTTGTTTCTTTGAAACTATAATAAAGAATAAAATTATCAGACACATAGACTACGTCTAGACTGGCATGATTTTCTGCAAATGCTTTTAACGGAAAAGTTTTCCGTTAAAAGCATTTGCAGAAAAGAACGTCTAGATTGGCACGGACGCTTTTCCGCAACCTCCCTGGGTAATTTATTCCAGTGTTTCACCTTCAGGGAGGTTCACTCCCTGAAGAGCTCAGAAGCTGAGGCCTAGGGGCAAAAGTTCGTTGAATCCAGAATTTTAAAGCCAACCGGGACCGAAACCGAGGTCTAGTCTGCCATGGGTCCTGGGATCTCCTCAGAAGGCCCCAATTCCAGTCCCTTTTCTTTGGACCAGAATTACAAAGGGATTCAGGGACCTACAGATGGGGACAAGAATGTTAATAGGATTTAGCAAAGTTCCTAGGTATGCTGCTTTACAATGGGAGTTAGACACTCACTCTCTTCATTTCAACCCCACTAGGATCGTAAGAACATAAGAATGGCCAAATTGGGTCAGGCCAAGGATCCATCTTGCCCAGTGGCCTGTCTGCCAACAGTGGCCAATGCCAGGTGCCCCAGAGGGAGTGAACACAACAGGGAATCATCACACGATTCCTTCCCTGTCACCCATTTCCAGAGAAACTGAGGCTAGGGACACCGTTTCTACCCAGCCTGGCTAATAGACATTGATGGACCTAACATCCATGAAATATCTAGCTCTTTTTAGAACCCTGTTAAAAGTCCCGGTCATCACAACATCCTGTGGCAAGGAGTTCCACAGGTTGGCTGTGGGTTGTGTGAAGATATACTACCTTTGGTTTGTTTTAAACCTGCTACCTGTTCATTTCACTTGGTGCCCCCCTAGTTCTTGTGTTATGGGAGCAAGTAAATAATGTTTCCTACATAAGAACGGCCAGACTGGGTCAGACCAAAGGGCCATCTAGCTCAGTGTCCTGTCTGTCAACAGTGACCAATGCCAGGTGCCCCAGAGGGAGAGAACTGAACAGGGAATCATCATGTGATCCCTCCCCTGTCACCCATTTCCAGACACACAGAGGCTAGGGACACCATTCCTACCCAGCCTGGCTAATAGAGATGTCATCCATCAATGGAAAAAAAGAGCCCAATCTCATTAATTTATTTAGCTTTTTTTTTTCTGAACACTGTTAAAGTCCTAACTTTTACAACATCCTCTGGCAAGGAGTTCCACAGGTTTTCCTATCAGATGCAAAGGCCAGCACGCCTTTGTAATCATGGCCTTGTGCCTATCTGATTAAGATGGACCTACGGGACTTCTCTCAACGTTCAGAAAAAGACTCCATTGTACCCAGGAACCTAAGGGATTCTGGCACAGACATGTGAGGGACGGACGCCCTTGGACTCCCTGAGAAAGTCCAGATGAAGATGGTCACAAACACAGATGGACAGAGGGGTGTGATGAGAAGCGGGGGACAAGACTGCATGAGCTTCTGCCACCGAAGCCCGGCTTAGCAGCCAAATTGCCTGCCAACTTCTGTGCCTCAGTTTCCCCATCGGTAACATGGAGGACAATCACTGAGCTAAGATTTTGTATTGAATCCTGCAGTTAGCCGGGATCCATGGTTTGGACGCTTAATGCATTTTCATAGATAGGTGCAGATTTTCGTCACGTTTTCTTTAAACAGATTTTGCTCTCCTCCCCTCGAGGAAAGTTGGAATTCCCTCCTCTCGTGGTGAGTGAGAGGGGTCAGCCCCAGATGGGAAGCACCCACCGCTGGCACCAACAGCTGGAGGTGGGGGTGGGGGAGCTGGTTTTAATGTAGCCATATGCCTGAGTTTGCAGAGAGCCTGAGTCGACAGGACCGGGGGAGGGGAACGATTCAAAGCTTCTCCATGGAGTCACCTCCCCGGCCCCATTGCTCTCCAACATCCCTGCCCCAGCAGGGGGCACTGTGTTCAGGGGGAGCACAGCCAGCCCCACCCCTCCCGCATGCCGAGGCCTGCTTCCAAGGAACTGTCTATGGGGCAGCTGGCTGAAGCCACGGGGTCAGGGCGGAGTCACCTGTGGCATTGTCTGGGAGGGAGCAAGGACCCTCCAGCTGCCCCACATGGGGCAGGACCGAGGGGGCAAAGCCCCAGGCCTGGCTCTGGAGGGTGGGCCCCCCGCCCTCAGCTCTGGCAGAGCCGGTGGGGACGAAATGCAGCTCCGGCCAGTGACGGGAATCGGGGCCCTGGAGCAGCCCCGTCAATGAGGTCCCCGGGTCCCTCCCTCCGACGGAGTCACCCCCCCCACACACCAGAGAAACCTCCAGCGCCACCCGTCAGTCAGAGACACTCCCCAGCTAGTCGCAGCCCCACCCCCGCCAGCCTGGAGTTGCCCACCCTGACCACTTGGCTCTACCAGCACCCTTCCCAATGGGTGTAAAGAATCCAGGTTTAAACCCTTTCTTGGAAACAGGAAAAAACACCCCTTCCCCAGCCCCGACGGATGTGTGTCAGGAATTTCCAATCAGAACGAGAGAGTTTCCCAAAACCTGGGAGCAAACCTTAACCATCCCAGAAAATCCATCCTTCACCCAGGAAACATCCCTGATGAATGGGAAATCAAACCCCATCCATTCCTGAGAAAACTGTTTGGTTTTGACACATCCGCCGTTTCTGCCTCCACCCCTCCAAAAATCAGCCCAATTCATATCCCACCTCAGTAGAGTTTCTTAGAGGGGGATCATTTATCATAATGTCTTAATGCTTGTGCTGGAGTAAGCCATTCCAGATGACTTCAATGGTATGAAACTCCTATGGACTTTGGAAACCATGCACATCGAGACATTAGCTTCATTTTTTCATGATCTCCGTTTGTCTAAATTCTATCTATCTATCTATCTATCTATCTATCTATCTATCTATCTATCTATCTATCTATCCCCACACCCCCATCTATCTATCTATCTATCTATCTATCTATCTATCTATCTATCTATCTATCCCCACACCCCTATCTATCTATCTATCTATCTATCTATCTATCTATCTATCTATCTATCTATCTATCTATCTATCTATCCCCACACCCCCATCTATCTATCTATCTATCTATCTATCTATCTATCTATCTATCTATCTATCTATCTATCTATCTATCTATCTATCTATCTATCCCCACACCCCCATCTATCTATCTATCTATCTATCTATCTATCTATCTATCTATCTATCTATCTATCTATCTATCTATCTATCCCTACACCCCCATCTATCTATCTATCTATCTATCTATCTATCTATCTATCTATCTATCTATCTATCTATCTATCTATCTATCTATCCTCATACACCCCATCTATCTATCTATCTATCTATCTATCTATCTATCTATCTATCTATCTATCTATCTATCTATCCCCACACACCCCCTCTATCTATCTATCTATCTATCTATCTATCTATCTATCTATCTATCTATCTATCTATCTATCTATCTATCTATCTATCTATCCCCACACACCCCCTCTATCTATCTATCTATCTATCTATCTATCTATCTATCTATCTATCTATCTATCTATCTCCATACATTCCCTCTAACTATCTTTGGCTACATCTAGATTACAAGCCTTTTTCGAAAGAGACTTTTTCGAAAGATACATTTGAAAAAGCCTCTTTCGAAAAAGAGCGTCTCAACTACAACCAGTACTTTCAAAAAAGCAAGACGTTTTTGCAAAAGAGAGCACCCAGGCTGTCTGGATTCTCTCTTTCGAAAAAGCATTTTCGAAAAAAGACGTTCTTCCTCGTAAAACGAGATTTTCTGTGGTTGAAAAAACTGTTGCGTTCTTTTGAGTGACGAGCCATTTTCCTTCAAAGTATCATTTATTTAGTACAACGGGAGCAAAGGGAAAAACAAGACAAAATATTGCAGAATGTTGCCTTGTCCGTCACACCCCAAAACATCAATGGGATCTAAATGTCGCCTCATTAGCTAGGGTTTGATTCACC
>NC_134740.1:3192152-3267152 GCF_049634645.1 Pelodiscus sinensis
ACATATGGATGTAAAAATAACAAGAAGCTGACAGTATCTTGGATCCAGGGTACCGTTTCTCACCCTTTGAGGTTAATATGGACAAAACACCCTTGGCCAAATCCAGATCCCTTTACAATTGTTACAGCTACAGAGCTCTTCTCCCATCTGTGTGCAGCTCTTTGGTCTGGGCCGCATTCGTGCATTTTTCATAGGCTGGGACCACATGATGGTCCCACACTCCTACTCATTCTCCGGGTGCAGTCCCCTGTACCCCCCTCATGTTCGCTCAGCTGTTCTAACTGGGTTTGTCCGTACGATCTTCCCCCAGAAGCTGTGCCCAGGAGTGAGCCAAGTGAGGAGACGTTTTTCTTTGAAGTATCGTTTATGTAGTGGAATGGGAACAAAGGGAATCACAAGACAAACAGCTCCTCGTCCGTCACACCCCAAAACCTCAATGGGATCCAAATTTGTGCTCCTTAGCTAGGGTTTGATTTACCTTGGGAAATATGATGCAAACTTTGCTCTTAAAAAAAAAGTCTTTCCATCATATCAAGACTGGAACAACATTCATTTATTTATTTAGCTAAAAGCATCTTTTTAAAGATGCACACCGAAGGCACAATAAAATCACCAATTTCAGTCTCAAGTCACAACATTAAAGTCATCATTTCAGCAGGAATCCCGCCATTCCTGTATCCACAGAATCTTTCCCCTTCCTTTTGACTAGCACGGGAATGAAAAGTGGAACTGTCTCGGAAAATCCCACCCAAGGCCTGACGTCGACACCCCCCAATAGATAGGGAGAACGATGAAGGAGAAAAAGTCACAAGCTTCAAAGCAACTATTTCCCACGCACCCCCATACACAGAGAATAGACCACCCAGAAAAACAAAACAAAACAAACTAGAGACAAGCAAGGAATTAGAAATGTCCAAACAAAGTTGTGAAACCCATCAGTCCAACAACGGAAAAGCTGAGACGCGATAAACTGGACTGAGGACTTTGCTGATTTAATGTAGAAGGTTCTCTGGCCGTCTGGGGTGGGCCTACACAGCCCTCTCAACTCGAAATAAGATATGCAATTTGCACTACACAAAGTGGACACCTTATTGCGAACCTCTCTTGAAATATCTTCTTTTGCAATATCGAAAGAATGTGCTATTTCAAGCCGATCCTAATCCCTTATGCAATGAGGTTTACAGAATGAGTGAAATAGCATGCCCATTATTTCGAAAAATATTCTAAATAAGAGGCCGCTTGTGTAGACACGGGGTAGAGATTTAGGGATACCGAAGCAGCCATGCAGTGTAGACGTACTCATGGCGATGGTAGCAGTACAAATCCACAAAATGGATTAATAACTCGGGGTATGTCTACACTCCAACACTATTTCAAATTAACTTAATAGTTAATAACTAAATAGTTAATTTGAATTAAGCTAATTCGAAATAATGCATCTTGATATAAAAACTATTTCGAAATAGTGTGTTTACACTGAGCGGACCCTGAACCGAAGTTAAGGCTGGCCGAAGCCAGAGCCGGCAGAGCATCAGGTTAGGACTTAGTGTGGGGGGGCTGCTGCCTGAGGCTAACTGAGCTCCGTGCTTAAAGGGACCCGACCCCCGCCGCAGACAGACAGTTCTCAGGGTTCCCCGCTTGCTTGTCTACCTCGATGAGGGACAGCAAAGCAGTCCTGACTTGGAGTGCCCTGAGTGCCCACACTTGGGACACCACAGCACTCGGCCACTTGGAACCAGAGCTGACCCTGGGCACGCCGGTGCATCTTGTGGGGTCGTTGCCATCACTTGCTGCACTTGCTGCAGGCTGCCATCGGGGGGAGACATCGGGGGGCTGTCAGGATCCAGGAGCCCTGTAGGAGAACATCCATCCTGAGGATCCCTCAGAGCCACCCCGGTCCTCCCCACCGGGGGCTCGTGCCCCATTCCTCCCTCACGGCCTTCCACTTACCCCTCCCTAGCCCCCTTCCTGATGTCAAATAAAAGACACGTGTGTTCAAAAATAGAAACTGGGTTTATTGAACAAAACTGGGGGTAATGGACCTCTGGGGAGACTGGGAAAAGGAGGTGGGAGAGGGGAAGGGAGAGGCTGCGGGAGGGGTTGGGGAAACCTGGGAGTAGGGAGCTGGAAGGGGGAAGCAAGGGGAAGAAGGGGGAGGGGAAGCTCGGGGCTCAGGGTTGGGGGTCTCCCCGGATCAACCTGACTTTCATGCAAACCTGCACCTGGGTTCGCATGTGGCCGTTGGTGGCCAGGCTGGCAGCTATCCTGCCATAGACGGCCATGTTCCTCTGTCTATAGCTGAGATCATGGATGCTGGGGCATCCCCCCCAAACCTGAATAAGGTCCAGAAACTCCACCCTGGACCAGGAAGGTGCCTGCCTTCTCCAGCCCCTGTCAGGCTCCTGGGAGCTGGCAGACTGCTCCTGGGGAGCGGTGGAGGGCTGGCTGCCAGGGGCTTCCGGGTTCATGTTTTGCAGCCACTGGATCAGGGGCCCTGGTGGCCACTGCTGGCTCTGGGCTGGCAGGCTTGGAGCTGGCACAGGCACTGTGGCCAGGGTCGACCCCTTCAATGGCTCCGGGGCTGGGCGAGAGGAGAGGAAGTTTTCCTGATTGTGCCCAGAGTGGCCACCAGGGCTCTGTGGGAAGGGCTGGAGGCCCCTTATTTCAAATTTGGTGTTACTCCTCGTAGAATGAGGTTTATCAAATTCGAATTAAGGGCTCCGCTATTTTGAATTAAATTCGAAATAGCGGTTTGCATGTATAGACGTTATTAAAGTTAATTTGAAATGAGGGCTGTTATTTCGAATTAACTTTGCAGTGTAGACGTATCCTCGGTTCTTGCCTTACTTGCATTGGTAGAAACACTGTTGACTTCTGTGGAGTTGGCTTGTTACTATTACATAAAGATTAAGCATGTGATTTACCCCTAGAAACAACGTTTTCATCAGTTGAACAACAAATCATGGTCTAACACCGTGGTCATGGGAGAACGACAGACATGTTCTTCTTGGTGAACAATGTCCAAGCCACCAGCTTCTGCAGGGCGGCTTTGATGTCCTTGTTCCTCATGCTGTAGATAACTGGGTTCAGCATGGGAGTCATGACAGAGTAGAGAACAGCCACCGCCATCTCCAGCCCTGGGGCTGAGCCGTTGGTGGGTTTCAGGTAGGCAAAGGTGCCCGTGCCGAAGAACAAGGAGATGACGATGAGGTGAGGCACGCAAGTGGAGAAGGCCTTGTGCCGGCCCTGTCCGGCGGGGATTCGCAGTACGGCGGAGAAGATGTGCGCGTACGACAGAACTATCAAAGTAAAGCAGCTCAAGAGCAAACATGCGGTAAAGCCCAGAATGCCGACTTCACTGCGGTACGCGTCGGCACACATGAGTTTGAGCAGCGGGGGGATTTCGCAGAAGAACTGGTCTACGACATGGGGCTGGCAGAAGGGCAACCGGAAGGCGCTCCCAGTTTGCACGGCAGAGTTGACCGCCCCGGCAAGCCAGGCAACGGCGGCCAAGTGGACACATGCTCTCCGGTTCATCACGCGCTCGTAGTGTAATGGTTGGCAGATGGCCACGTACCGGTCGTAGGCCATGACAGTGAGCAAGATGATATTAGCCGCAGCGAAGAAGACGAAGAGAAAGACTTGGGCGACGCATCCCACGTAGGAAATGGACCTCGTGTCCTGGAGGGAGTTGGCCATGGACTTGGGGATGGTTACGGAGACGGAGCCAAGGTCCAGGAGGGAGAGGTTCACCAGGAAGAAGTACATGGGGGTGTGAAGGTGGCGGTCGAGCGTTATGGCTGTAACGATGAGAAGGTTCCCAATGGAGGCCGCCAAGTAGAGCACCAGGAAGAGGACAACGTGCAACATCTGCAGCTCCCGCACGTCCGAGAAGCCCTGGAGAAGGAACTCGGTGCTTCGGTTGGACATTTTCTTCCTCGGGTCATTGTGTCCTGCCTGTGCCAGGAAGAACAAAGACTCTGGTTTCCATCTGGGGAACATATCTCGAGGGGACTGTCTCAGGAACGCAGCATTCATCTGCCTCTCTCTGGGCAATCAGCTCGTTAGTCAAGTGCATGATCGCACCAGTGTAAATGGCCAGACCTCCCACTCATAGAATCATAGAATACTAGGACTGGAAGGGATCTCGAGAAGTCATCGAGTCCAGTCCCCTCCCCTATTGGCAGGATCCAGCACTGTCTAGACCATCCCTGACAGACATTTATCTAATCTGCTCTTAAATATCTCCAGAGATGGGGATTCCACAACCTCCCTGGGCAATTTATTCCATTGTTTGACCACCCTGACAGTTAGGAACTTTTTCCTAATGTCCAACCTAAACCTCCCTTGCTGCAGTTTAAGCCCATTGCTTCTTGTCCTGTTCTCAGAGGCCAAGATGAACAAGTTTTCTCCCTCCTCCTCATGACACCCTTTTAGATACCTGAAAACCGCTATTACGTCCCCCCTCAATCTTCTGTTTTCTAAACTAAACAAACCCAATTCCTTCAGCCTTTCTTCATAGCTCATGTTCTCTAGACCTTTCATCATTCTTGTCGCTCTTCTCTGGACCTTCTCCAATTTCTCCACATCTTTCTTGAAACGCGGTGCCCAGAAATGGACACAATCCTCCAACTGAGGCCTAACCAGCGCAGAGTAGAGCGGAAGAATGACTTCTCGTGTCTTGCTCACAACACACCTGTTAATGCAGCCCAAAATCATGTTTGCTTTTTTTGCAACACCATCTGCTGTGAGGTGAAGTCGTTCTGCCGCTCTACTCTGCACTAGTTAGGCCTCAGCTGGAGTACTGTGTCCAGTTCTGGGCGCCACATTTCAAGAAAGAGGTGGAGAAATTGGAAAGGGTCCAGAGAAGAGCGACAAGAATGATTAAAGGTTTAGAGAACATGACCTATGAAGCCAGGCTTCATGAACTGGGCTTGTTTAGTTTGGAAAAAAGAAGATTAAGGGGGGACATGAGAGCGGTTTTCAAATATCTAAAAGGGTGTCACAAGGAGGAAGGAGAAAATTTGTTCCTCTTGGTTTCTGCGGACAGGACAAGGAGTAATGGGCTTAAAGTGCAGCAGGGGAGGTTTAGATTGGACATTAGGAAAAAATTCCTAACTGTCAGGGTGAACAAATATTGGAATAAATTGCCAAGGGAGGTGGTGGAATCTCTCTCTCTGGAGATATTCAAGAACAGGTTAGATAGACATCTGTCAGGGATGGTGTAGACGGAGCTTGGTCCTGCCTTGAGGGCGGGGGGCTGGACTCGATGACCTCTCGAGGTCCCTTCCAGTCCTATTATTCTATGATTCTATGATCACACTGTTGACTAGTATATAGCTTGTGATCCACTATAACCTCTAGGTCCTTTTCTACCGTACTCCTTCCTAAACAGTCACTTCCTATTCTGTATGTTTCTTCCTAACTGGAGCACTTCATATGTGTCTTTATTAAACTTCATCCTGTTTACCTCAGACCATTTCTCCAATTTGTCCAGATCATTCTGAATTATGACCCTATCCTCCAGAACAGTCGCTACCCCTCCTAGCTTGGTATCATCTGCAAACTTAATAAGCGTACTTTCTATGCCAATACCTAAATCGTTGATGAATATATTGAACAAAACCGGTCCCAAAACAGACCCCTGCGGAACCCCACTTGTTATGCCTTTCCAGCAGGATTGTGAACCATTGATAACTACTCTCTGATAATGGTTATCCAGCCAGTTATGCACCCACCTTATAGTAGCGCCATCTAAATTGTATTTGCCTAGTTTATATGGCGGGGTGGTTTCTCACCAGGGGAGCCTGCAGTCCATAATTGTACAAAGGATGGATCAAATGACAACTCACCCCCAGCACAACGGACACGGGTCCGTCTATTCTGCCTGGCACGTTGGGCATGACATGGAAGTTCTAAAACATGCCGACCTGGCCTGATTCCCGCTGTCGGGGGCAGAGCTCCATGGACACCCCCAGACTCCTTTGCCAGCGTTTTGGTGATGACTCCTCCCCTTCCCACTTGTGGAGAGCCAGCTACTCTGCGACAAGCTTATTGGCTGCACCGAACAGCAGCCGAGCGCCCGTCGCCAAGGCAGGAGGGTCTCTCCAGGGGGTCCCTTTCGTCTCTCCCGGGTGGTGTTGCTCACCGCTCTGCATGTAGCTCTGTGCTCCGCCGGCGCATGGGCCATCGGTGGATGTGGGTTGTGTTTGGGGCTCCACCCCTGCCCTGCCCTGTTCCCCGAGGTTACCAGTCACTCCCCCCTTCTGTATCTCTGTGTCCCCTGCTCATCGGTAGCTTTGGATCGCTCCTGTGTTCAAACAGGACTGGGCAAGGATGCAGTAAAAAGAAGCCCATTTAAAGTTATGCTAAAATGTGGCAGTATTCACCCCCCGCGCACACGGTTCTTACGGCTCCTTGCAAATATGGGTGGCGATTATTGTGAGGGCAATTTGCCTCTTACACCTACAGCTTTGTGTGTGTCTCAGAGGATCTCCGTTTCCTTCTAAAAACCAAATTTCCCTCTTAAAATGTGCCGCTCTCGGCAGGAAATGTTTGATTGTCGAAATCTAATTTTGGAAAAGAAGTTTCAGCATCTCCCAGAAGGCTGGACAAATTCTGATCTGGCCTTAGATTAAAGGGAGCAGGAAGGCTTCAAATGACAATGCAGACGTGTGTGCTTACATTTCTCCTCCGTGGTAACGCCCGATTGAAACTGGGATAGAGTTGGTGGACTTATCCACAATTCATAATGCACTCTGTCCTCTAATGCCTGGATTCTTTTATCTATCTATCTATCTATCTATCTATCTATCTATCTATCTATCTATCTATCTATCTATCTATCTATCTATCTATCTATCTATCTATCTATCTATCTATCTATCTATCTATCTATCTAATCTTCCCCACCACTGTTGTGCTTTGATGCAAAAGTCATAAGTGTCTAAGTGTCCGTTCAACCCTTCACTTTTCCCTGCCCAACACACCACTCCCAGCTGTAAGGTCCCACCCAGCCTGGTATCTCTCTGCTGCCTTCCCCACTGAAGTCGATGCAGGGGGATCAATGGGAAAATACCTGCCAGGCCCTAGCTGCCAGGACTCGCGGAGGGGCTGGTCCTATGGAAGCCCCCTCCCATCACTGCGGGCGTGTGGACTCTGCAGGGGGATGCTGGTCGTTGCACTGGGCCGCAGTGATGCGGCTCCAGCCCCGGTCGGAGGGACGTGGCTTTGGAGCGGGACCTGCCAGCTGATCTCTGTGGCCGAGCCGCATGGAGCTGGTGGGGAGCGGCGCTGATGTCGGGCGGCTGAACGGTTGGGAGGTGATTTATCCCGGGCTAATTGTCACGGGCTGGTGGGACGCGCTCCCTGGGGCCCGGCACAGCTCCGACACAGAGGCTCAGAGGCAAAGCGCCTGCCAACATCAATTGAACATCCCCAACGCGCCGTCGTCATCCTGCGATTGCACCCTCGTGCGGCACAGGGCCGTGGGCCTCCCGCCCAGGGGTCCAGCCTCCTCCGGTGCAATCCGTGGGCAAGACGTGGAAAGGGATTTGGGCACCTGAAGTTGCAGCCTGGAGCAGACTGGAGATAAGAACGGCCAGACTGGGTCAAACCAAAGGCCCATCCAGCCCAGTATCCTGTCTGCTGACGTGGCCCATACCAGATGCCCCAGAGGGCATCACACGATCCCTCTCCTGACATCGATTTCCAGACAGAAAGAGCAAGGGACACCGTCCCTACCCATCCTGCCAGGGCTTGACAAACTGTGGCGAAAGCTGCTCGCCAGCCCCACACTGTGCATGTGCAAGACCCGCATGGTGCATGCGCGCGCCGCAAATGAACGGGGCACCCGGCAGAAATCTATTCCCCTCGGGCGAGAAGATACAATACTTTGTCAAGCCCTGCTAATAGCCATTGGTGGACCTAACCTCCATAAATCTATATAGCTGTTTTTTGAACCTTGTTAAAGTCCTGGTGCTCAGAGCTTTCATTTGGCAAGGAGTTCCACAGATTAACGGTGTGCTGCAGATAGAAAAACTTTCTTTTGTTTGGTTTAAACCTACAGCCTTTGCATTTCACTTCTTATAGTATGGAAACAAGTACATAATGTTTCCTTATTCACTTTCTCCATACCTGTCATGTTTTGATAGACCTCTATCATATCCCCCCATTCGTCTCTTCTTTTCTCAGATGAAAAGTTCAAGTCTTTTTAATCTCTCTTCATATGGGACCTGATTCAAACCCCTCATCATTTTTGTTGCCCTTTTCTGAACCTTTTCCAATGCCAATGCATCTTTTTCGAGAGGAGGCAACTACAGCTGTACCCAGTATTCGAGATGTGGGCATCTCATGGATTTATATAGAAGCAATAAGATATTTTCTGTTTTGTTCTCTATCGCTTTTTAAATGATTCCTAACATTCGGTTTACTTTTTTGACTGCCGCTGCACGTGGAGAGGATGTTTTCAGCGCACTATCCATAGTGGCTCCAAGATCTCTCTTCTGAGTGATTCTAGCTAAAATAGTCCCCATCATTTTGCATGTATATTTGGGATTATTTTTTTCCCAATATGGGATTTACTGACATTCCTAAATCAGCCAGGTGTCTAAATCCCATAGGAATCCAATGGGAATTAGTCATGTCAACTGCTTCGGTACTTTTGTAAGGCCTGTTGGAATCGGGAGGTGTGTAAACGCCTTGGGACTCCTGGCCCTATGAAGATGTTGTTACATGCTCAGGCTTGGAACCGCAGAAACACTCGGTTGCCAACGATCTTCCTGGAGCCAAGTTTGGGCCTGAGCCACTGCTGTGTTCCCTCCTGTCCCATGTCCCACGCCAGTCGGGGATTCCTACAGGACGTGAGGCTGGGACGTGCAAGTTCCTCCGCTGTAAGGTGTCCCTCGCAGTCACATGGGAACAGGACGCGTGGCCCGGGGGGTGAGGTATCCTCAGTGGATAGGAGAGACATCGCAGACACACACACACACACACACACACACACACTCCCAACCACCCAGTGACACTCCCAGCCACACATGCATACACACACACACACACACAGACACCTCACACCCACACACACACACACACACAGACACCTCACACCCACACACCCCCACACCCACACACCCACCCACATACCACACACGCATGCACACGCAGAGATCACACCCACAAGCACACACACATTCACATACACACCCAGACACCACACACATACCACATACCCACCCACTCACACATGCACACACATACACACACACAGACACCGCATACACAGACACTCACCCACCCCCCCACGCACAGACACACACACAGAGACACCACAGGCTCATGCACACACATAGACACCACAAGTACATACGCACACACACATATCACAGACACAAACCCACATACTCACACACACACATGCACACACACACTCACATACACACCCAGACACCACACACACACCACATACCCACACTCACCCACCCACTCTCACACACACACACACACACAAACACACACTCACCAACCCACCCACCCACAGAGACACCACAGGCCCACGCACACCCTCACACACCACAAGTACACACTCACGCACACATATCACACACACACACCCACATACACACACACACACACACACACACACACGCAGAGTCTCCAGTTGCGTACGATGCTCTTTCCTTCCCACCTGAATCATCCCTTTCACCGTGTGCCCTGACCTTACCCCAGGCGGGGGCAGTAATTGTAGAGGAGGGGATACGCCGAGATTCTGGAGCGTGGTCGATGTCGACCAATGGGATTGGGCTGGGGGCGGGAGCAGGGAATGAAACACCAGCCCCCTCCCCTGGACTCACCAAAGCCACTTTCTGACTGGTAGTGGGGGAAGGGAAGGGCGCGAGCTAGGCTGGAAGTCTGTCCGGGCCCCTGCTGTGTCTGCAGGCCTGATCCAGTGACTGTGAGGGCCGGATCCATCCTCCGGGGCATATTTTGCCCAGCTCTACATTCCACTGTGCCACCCACGTGCTGCCCTGACAGGTCTCTTGCTCTGTCCCATGGCGATAACATTTCGGCTGTGTCCATGTTCCCTCTGTGTGGGGCCCCGGCTCTGCACAGACCCGCCGGCCCAGCCGACCCTGAGAGAACCCCCACTGGCCACAGCTTAAATAAGGTGGGACGGCTCAGGGCCATATTTCCTATGGATCCAGAGAGGCACCCTATACAAAGGCACCGAGCATGTGAACAAGGGTCACCAAGTGAAATGAACAGGTAGCAAGTTTAAAACAAACAAAGGAAGTTTCTTAACTTGTGGAACTCCTTGCCGGAGGATGTTGTGAAGACCGGAACTTTAACAGGGTTCAAAAAAAGGAACTAAATAAATGTATGGAGGTAAGGTACATCAACAGGATGGGCAGGAATGGTGTCCCTAGCCTCTGTTTGCCAGAAGCTGGAAATGGACATAAGGAGAGGAATCCCGTGAGAATTTCCTCGTCTCTTCACTCCCTCTGGGGCACCTGGTCTTGGTCGTTGTCGGCAGAGAGGACACTGCGTTAGATGCACCATTGGTCTGATCCGGTCTGGCTGTTCTGATGTTCTTATATGTTCCCCTGACAATGGACGGGATTTTCCGTTGTGCTCCGGTGACCCCTCAAAGGTCCATCTTTGCTCCCAGAAACACACGCGCTCCCCATCGCACGTGGGGAGCCTGCCTGCCTCACATTGTCTTGTACATGCGACTTGGCTGAAAACAGCCCTGCCCCCACCTTATGGCCACCGTGCCCCTAACCTGAGCATGGGTCAGTCCGTCGCTGTCTATGGGTCGGGTGCTGTTGGCGGGGGGCTCTGGGACCAGCCTGGAGTGTGTTTACCGATGGGTGCCCGGTACCTCTGGGGCGTGTCGCTGCCGCCTCCGCCCTCGGCCTGCCGCCTTCTGAGAGCCGGGCCTGCCTTTTGCTCTCACAGAATCCCAGGCCTGGCAGAGACCTCAGGAGGCTCCGAGTCCAACCCCCTGCCCAAAACAGGACCAATCCCGACTCAACCATCTCAGCAGGGCTTGGTTCAGCCAGGAATTAAACCTCTAGGGATGGAGATTCCACCCCCTCCCTAGGGAACCCATCCCAGCGCTTCCCCACCCATCTAGGGCAAGAGTGTTTTCTACTGTCCAACCTAGACCTCCCCCACTGCAACCTGAGACCGTTGCTCCTCGTTCTGCCATCTGCCCCCACTGAGAACAGCTTCTCGCCAGCCTCTGGGGAACCCCCCTTCAGGGAGTTGCAGGCTGCTCTCAAATCCCCCCTCACTCTTCTCTTCTGCAGACTAAACAAACCCAAATCCCTCAGCCGCTCCTAGTAGGTCATGTGTCCAGCCCCCAAATCGTTTTGGTCGCCCTCTGCTGGACCCTCTGGGTAAGTCTAAACTACTTGCCTCCGTCGACGGAGGCATGTAGATTAGCCAGATCGGCAGAGGGAAATGAAGCCGCGATTAAAATAATCGCGGCTTCATTTAAATTTAAATGGCTGCCCCGCTCTGCCGATCAGCTGTTTGTCGGCAGATCGGGGCAGTCTGGACGCGCCGACAAAGAAGCCTTTCTTGATTGGCACTGGTATGCCTCGTGAAACCAGGTTTACCTGTGCCGATCAAGAAAGGCTTCTTTGTCGGCGCGGCGCGTCCAGACTGCCCCGATCTGCCGACAAACAGCTGATCGGCAGAGCGGGGCAGCCATTTAAATTTAAATGAAGCCGCGATTATTTTAATCGCGGCTTCATTTCCCTCTGCCGATCTGGCTAATCTACATGCCTCCGTCGACGGAGGCATGTAGTCTAGACACAACCTCTCTAATGCATTCGCATCCTTTCATGGGATCCTTTCCTCACTGCTTGATCTCCATTAGAAATCTCTTGTGGGCCAGACCCTAATCCCCTGCAGCTTTGCCCTCCGATGAACAGCGTTTCCCGAAAATACACCCTGGACACTCAGCTGTTGCTTGGTTTTCAGTCATAACCCAGAGACCCCCACGGACATTTCTCCTTCAGCTTCTGTGTGAGGCCGGGTGTCAACTCACAGGGCCATGAACAAGCCGGATTATGGGTTTATCTCAACGCTGAGTCGATTAGGGATCATTTGGTTTATTAGTCTCACTCCATCACTGCTACAGAGTCCAGATAAGGAAATGCAACAGAGAGCTTACGAAATCTTTCCAGGATGAAAATGCTGGTACAAATGGTTACATTTACCCCCCAAAAGAGTGAACGTTTTATGAAAGGTTTCTTATTTGAGTTAATTTTGTTTTTCCTTGGACATTTCATAATTTGAAGATAGATCGATGCCCGGAAATCCACGGATCTCCCTTTTATATCTGCAGGGATCTTTCATCCCCGGATGGACATGCGGAAATCCACGACTCATTGGGGACCAGACGGATTCAGATCCAAATCTTGTATCTGCTCCAAAGACAGAAAACCAAGGTCGTTCTTAGACTCAATTGCCTCCTTCGATTTTTCGAAGAACCTAGCCAAAGTGTGATGGAAATTTCCTTTCTAGTTAGAATTTTTTTGGTAACCAATTTTCCAGACAGCTTTCGACTGGGTCATCATTTTAAAAGGGAAAAATCTGTCTTAAAAAACGTGAGAGTCAGAAGGACAAAATGGAACCAAATGGGATTGAATTCGCCTCTTCACGCTACTTAATTTCCCTCAACGTTTCATTCTCTAATATCTCCAGCGGCGTGGAAATTTCGCCTTTCCTACTGTGTTTCTAAAGGCTGCCTTCACCTCTTTGTTCCGCAGGGTGTAAATGATGGGGTTCAACACAGGGGTCACAACTGTGTATACGAGGAAAGACAATTGATCGTGCTCTGGGTTAGAACTTGACGCGGGTTTCAGGTGACTCACGAAGGCTGATCCATAGAGCAAAGCCACCACCGTGAGGTGGGAGGAGCAGGTGGAGAAGGCTTTGCGTCTGCCCTCCACGGTTGAGAGCTTGAGGATGGTGGAGATGATGCGGACGTAGGACAGGAGTATCAGTAAAAAAGGACCCATCACAAATAGCACCAGCACGACGAAGGAAAAGATCATGTTCTTCCATGGGTTGGAGCAGAGCATCTTATGTAACCCTTGGGCAGTGCAGAAATAATGGTGGATGCGGTGGGATCCACAAAAGGGCAGGCTGAAGAGCTGTGTGGTCTGCGCTCCTGCAGATAAGATACCGATGAGCCACGAAGCACCCGCGAGCCACGCACACGCCTGGCCGCTCAGGATGGTGGCGTAGTGCAGGGGGCGACAGATGGCCACGTAGCGGTCATAGGCCATGACCGCTAGGAAACAACAGCCTGTGAGGCCTGCGAGGTTGAGGACGAAAAACTGGGCTGCGCAGCCCGCGAAGGAGATGGTCTTTTCCTCCACGAGGAGGTGAACCAGCAGCTGAGGGATCACACTGGTGATGAAGCAGATTCCTGAGACAGACAGGTTCACCAGGAAGAAATACATGGGGGTGTGGAGGGAGGGGTTGAGCTTTATCAGGAGGGTAATGATCAGGTTCCCCATCAGCGCAAACAGGTAGGAAGGAAGAAACACCAGATACAGAAGGATTTGCAGCTCGCCAAGGTAGGAAAACCCCACCAGGATGAACACACCGGAGACGGTCTGGTTCTCCCCAGCGTGGCTCTCAGAATTGCTCATCTGTAGGGCGGAGAAAGACCGACACTGCATCAGAAACAAACAAAACAAGTGGATGAGAATCACATCGTGTGGACTGGTGTGTTTACAATGGGGGATGCTTAAGATTAAAACCTGCTGCAGTTCTGTGTGTAACTGGGACCAAACTTATTCAGGTATCAGCTGGTGTCGCTGTTTCTATGTGAACCAAGAAATGTCTTTCTTTCTTTCTTTCTTTCTTTCTTTCTTTCTTTCTTTCTTTCTTTCTTTCTTTCTTTCTTTCTTTCTTTCTTTCTTTCTTTCTTTCTTTCTTTCTTTCTTTCTTTCTTTCTTTCACTAAGGCTAGGTCTAGACTGCAAGCCTCTTTTGAAAGAGGCTTTTTCGAAAGATACTTTTGAAAAAGCCTCTTTCAAAAAAGAGCATCTAGACTGCAAGCGGAACTTTCGAAAAAGCAAGCCGCTTTTTTGAAAGGCAGTCTGGATGCTCTCTTTTGAAAAACCCCTGTTTGCATTCAAGAACGCCTTTTTTCGAAAGAGCACTTTCGAAAAAAGGCGTTCTTCCTCGTAAAATGAGGTTTGCCACCGTCGAAAGAAAAGCTGCGTTCTTTCGATTTAATTTCGAAAGAACGCTGCTGCAGTCTAGACACAGGTGAAGTTTTTTTCGGAAAAAGGCTACTTTTTCGGAAAAAAACCCTGAGTCTGGACACAGCCTAAGTCTCTACTGCAATGTTAAATTGAAAAAAGAAACACAATTAGCTCAAATTTTTCTGATTTCCTTTTGAAAGAGGCTTTTCTGAAATTGGGCGTGTCTACATGGCACGAAATTTCAGAGAAAAGTGCTCTTTCGACAAATTCCTTCTTCTTCATAGAACAAGGTTTACAAGGTTAGCGCTGTTTCAAAAATAAATGGTAAAAGTGCACACATTTCTTGTATGTGACGTTGCTTTTCCGGGATACCTCTGGTTTCCTTCGCAGGGGTAAATCTGAACAGCCCGGTGGGGATGAAAAGACAAACCAGGTGTGGATCTTTTATAACCTGTCTCTAAAGAAGTGGAAAAGAAAGAAGATCCTACAAAAAGATTTACTTTGCAATTTCTTTTTCCTTCCTGGTTATTTGTTGAGCGGGAAATTTGCTATAACAGGCACTGACACCAGGGAGATAATATTAAAATGAGCGATAACACAGCTTGTATTTTCCACACCGCTAGCACCTTTCATACAGGGCCCTCAAAGCAAACCCTCAAATAACAGCGAGCTGCTAAGCAGGAATCTGGGAATGCAATGCAGAAGTCGCTGGGTTTACATGTGAAGTCAGCATTTCCTGGTATAGACACTGAGGTCTGCTGATAGCTGAAACCGTGCCGTAACCGAAGGACCGTTCTCTTGGAAATTCACATATTTTCTTATGGGACTGTGGGGATAGATAGCTAGATAGCTAGATAGCTAGATAGATAGATAGATAGAGGGGTGTGTGGGGATAGATAGATAGATAGATAGATAGATAGATAGATAGATAGATAGATAGATAGATAGATAGATAGATAGATAGATGGGTGTGTGAGGATAGATAGATAGATAGATAGATAGATAGATAGATAGATAGATAGATAGATAGATAGATAGATAGATGGGTGTGTGAGGATAGATAGATGGATGTGATGTATGGGGATAGATAAATAGATAGATGTGAACACACACACCCGCGGGCTCAGACACACAACCAGTCTCTGTTTGTCTGTACGTGAAATACAAATGCAGAAATCAGGGACACGATTTTGCTCTAAGTGCAGAGCGGGGCGCGACGTCCCCGGCCGCGAGTGGGGGAAGGGTTGGGGGAGGTTTCACCTACCTGTGGAAGAAGAATCGCACCCTCTCCTAGCTGCACCTGTGCAAGGAATCGCAGGGTTTTTATTTCATTCACCGGCTCTGGGGACCGAGTCCTGGAGGAATCCTCTGGTCAGATTCCCGGGAGGAGGCGCGGCCCGGCCTCGCACGGACCACGACAAACGTCACCGGCTCCGTGCTATCCCGGGAATTGCACCGTTCCCGTCCCCAGCCACCTCGGCTGTGTTTTCCACACGGCACTTGGGATGGGA
Source organism: Pelodiscus sinensis (assembly GCF_049634645.1). NCBI lineage: Eukaryota > Metazoa > Chordata > Testudines > Trionychidae > Pelodiscus > Pelodiscus sinensis. Next base: position 3,207,894 of record NC_134740.1, read on the forward strand.
TTTCAATTGTGGGACGTTTTATGGCCTAACAGGAGGAACCATGTGTCCAAGGTCACACAACAGAAGGACTCAGGAACAACCCCGGGGCTCACGGCTCCAGTTCCCTGATGCTCTGACTCTGGGTCCCGCTCAGAACCACGATTTGAACCCAGGAGCTCTGCCTCCCAGTCCCCCCTACTCTAACCATTACACCCCACTGCCCTGCCAGAGCTGGGAAGAGAACCCAGGATTCCTCTCTCCCAGACCGCCCTACTCCACCCACAGGGCCCATTTCCCTCCTGGAGGGCCAGCCCCACAGCCCAGAGCAGGCAGGGGGCTGCTCCCTTGGGCTCCAGTCAGTTTTCTGCAGGAGCAGAGTCAGGGCGAGCTCTCAGGGGCACCAGGACACACTCTGTGTGAGGAGGGAGAGCCAGGGACATGGTGAGTGTGCGCAGTGAGATGGGGGCCCGACCCATCAGCCCATGTCCCACAGGCCTGGGGTGACGCCTGAGGCCCAGGCCACAAGGAGCAGGACTCTGCCGATACTCAGCGCAGCGAGGCCGAGCGAGGGGCAGGTCGTGCTCGCAGACTCCGGCAGGAACCGGGTAACGGGGTCACACGCTCATTGGCACCAGGCCCAGGGTGGGGCACGTTCCCGAGGGGCTGGGACAGGACAGCTTGTGAGGAGACACCTTGGCACTGACTCTCCTGCCGCCCAAAATCCCCCCCCCCCCCGGGGGAGAGCGCGCCCGGCGGACAGCGTGTGAGCACACCGCGTGGAACATCCCCGACCCACAGACACCGCCAGGCAGGGGAAGCCAGCGGCTTCTTTCCCCTGGCGCGCCCGGACCCTCGGCCCTTGCTCTGTGCCCCACGGAGAGGTCAGCCCCTTATTCTGCTCTGGGGAGGCCACGTCCGGAGTATCGCGTCCAGTTCTGCCCCACTTCTCCCCGCCGCACCCACACACAGGAAGGATGTGGGCGCCCGGCTCCCGGTAAAAGTCCCCCGGCTGCCGGGCTTGGGCTTCCCGTTCCCAGACGGGTCCGGAGTGGTCGGTTGCTTGGCCGGAGACCTCCAGCTGCTGTTCCACTTGGGCCGCCTAAGGAGGAGGAGAGAACGCCGCCAGTCCCCGCTCCCTCCGGGCTCTCTCCTCCCCTTCGCCCCCGGCTGCCGCCCTTTGGACCCGGCACGCCGGGTCCGTCCTCCCCCACGGCGCTCCTCCGCCCGGGTCCCTCGGGGTCCTAATGCCCTCCCCGGGCGGCGCGTCTGCAGCCGCGGTTGTACCCCCGATTGGACACCCTACCCCGCCCGGCTTCTCTGGGGCGCTCAGCTGCTGCCCCGCCCCGCGCCTCTGTCGGGCTGCGGCTGCGAGTGCGGGGAACGTCTTCCCCGTCGCACGGGTAAACGAGTTTACATAGCTTCATCGACGGAGCCATGTAGTCTAGACATACCCTAGGGACTCAATGTGTGTGTGTGTGTTTGTCTGTGGGTGTGTGCGCGTGTGTGTGTGCGTGTGGTGTGCGGGTGTGTGTGGGTGTTTGCACGCGTCCGTGTGTGTCTATGCGTGTATGTGCACGCATGTGTGTGTGGTGTCGGGGGGGGGTGTGGTGTGGGGCTGTGTGTGTGTTTGTGCACGCATGTGTGCATCTGTATGTGTGTGGTGTGCATGGGTGTGGGGTGTGTGGCGTGTGCAGTGTGTGAGCCTGTGCAAGTGTGTGCATGCGCGTGTGTGTGTGGTTTTGGGGTGTATGTGTTGTGTGGCTGTGTGTGTGTGTGTGCACAAGCATGTGTGGGTGTGCATGTGCTTTGGTGTGGGTATGTGTAGTGTGGGCCGTGTGTGTGTGCACGTGCCTGTGTGTGCATGTGCATGTATGTTTGTCTGTGTGTGTGTGTGTCTGCGCATTTATCTGTCTGTGGGGTGGGAGTGGGGGTGGGGGTGGGCACGCGCATGTGTGTGCTTGTCTGTGTGTGCATGCTCGTGTGTGTGGTGTTGGGGTGTGTGTGGTGTGTGTGTGTGTGCATGTGTGTATCTGTGCATGGGTGAGTGCATTTGTGTATGGCGTGCTTGGGTGTGTGTGGTGCGTGTGTGTGCACGTGCATGTGTGTGGTGTGGGGGTATGTGTGTGGCTGGTGTCTGGCTGTGTGCGTGTGTGTGTGTCTGTGCGTTTGTGTGTATGTGGTGTGCGTGCATGTGAGTGTGTGGTGTGTGCCATGTGTGTACAAGTGCACGTACGTGTGTGTTTGTCTGTGCGTGTGTCTGTGCGGATGTGTGTGTGTATGGTGTCTGTGCGTGAATATGTGTGTGCACACGCGTGTGTCTGTGTATGTGTGTCTGTGCGTGTGTGTGCATGCATGCATGTGTGGTGTTGATGTGTGTGTGTGTGGTGTGTGGCTGTGTGCATGTGTGCATGCACGTGTGTGTATCTGTGCGTGGATGGGTGCGTTTGTATATTGCATTCCTGTGTTGTTTGCCTATACTCATCCTTTGTCATTTGTCCTCGTTTCCATTTTGTATATGACTCCTTTTTTATTTTGAGATCATGCAAGATCTCCTGATTGATCCAAGGCGGTCTTTTGCCGTATTTTCTATCTTTCCTACGCATCGGAATAGCTAGCTTTTGGGCCCTTAATAATGTCCCTTTGAAAAACTGTCGAATCTCTTCAGTATTTTTATTGTCTAGCTGTACCTCTATGTACCACCTACACAAGCTTTTGGTGTGATAGTGTGATACATTGAGAGCACCTCTCATCTATGGATTTTTAATACCACGTGTATTTATGTCCGTAAAGTACAATATGTACAGTAGCTTCAGAGAGGTAGCTGAGTTAGTCTGTACAGGGTTAACTTAAAAAACAACAAATGGTCTGGTAGCACTTTAAAGACTAATTAAACATGTAGATGGTATCATGAGCTTTCATGGGTACAACGCACTGACTCCAAAACACCCACGTGACATCCTCCGGCCTGACTTATGCAGGACGTCAGACCAGACGATCAACACGGTCCCTTTGTACCTTGTAATCAAGGAAGCTGTGTCGTGCGGTGCTAATGCAACCTGCCAGCACAGAGCTCTGCACCTGTCCCGGGAGCAAAGGCAGTGAGGAGCCGTTTCCGAGAGTTGTTCCATGACCCGGGCAGATCAGGCATTAGAAGATCTGTCAGGGTGTGTCTAGACTACTGAGTTTTGTCGACAAAAGTGGACTTTTGTCGGCAAAACTATACCTGCGTCTACACTACCGCTGAGTTCTGTCGACATAACGTCAACAGATCTCAGCAGTTTTGTCGATGCTGGTAAACCTCATTTTGCGAGGCATAACACCTTCTGTCAACTGAGTTCTGTCGACAGAAGGTGTTATTGCCTGTAGGGTTGCGTCTAGACTACAGGGTTTTGTCGACAAAGCAGCTTGCTTTGTCGACAGAACTGAATGTGTCTAGATGCTCTATGTCGACAGAAGTTTTGTCGACGGTATCTGTCGACAAAACTTCTGTCGACAAAACCCCGTAGTCTAGACGTACCCTCAGAGTCTGACCTAGGAAGCTTCTCAGAAATGCTGGGGAATATTCTTTAGAATTAGGCCATAAGGAGCCTTGGAGAAATGCATCCGACAGCCAAACAAAGCCCACCCCAGCCCTTGCCAGAACCTCACATGCTGCACTTGGCCGGCATGGCGACCAAGGGAGACTCCCACAGGAACTTTTCTGTAGTTTGGAAAGTTGCCAGTATGAAAATGCTGATGAAAATCCTTAAATTTCCCCTGAAAGGAGGTGAATGTTCTACTAAATGTTTCTCGTTTTGATTTGTTTTTTTCCTTTGACATTTCAAAATTTGAAGCTAGATACAACTTTGGTAATCCCCTGATCTCCCTTGTGTATCTGGGGGCATCTACCCTCCATGGATGTGGATACAGAACTCCCTGGTCATATCCAGGGCTTGACAATTAATGTAATCTACTTGCCCATGGCAAGTAGATTTTAGCCCGGCGCGGCCGCGCAGAGTGGTTTGCACATGCGCAGTGCGTGATAGCGCACCTGGCAAGCAAGGCTCGCCACCGCTTGGCAAGCCTTGGTCATGTCTGCCTATCTGGATTCAGATTCCACTCTGGTATCCACTCAGGGCTCTACAGATATAAACTCCAGATGGTACTTTGACTAAAAATGCTCATTTCATTTTTCAAAGACTCTATCAAGGGAGTGCTGGAAAATTCCGTTCTATTCAGATTTCGTTTTGATAACGAATGTTTCTCTTCCGATTTTCCTGGCTGGTTTAGAACAGCGCATCATTATGCAAATGGCAAAACCTCAGTTGAAAAAGTGAGGGTTGTGAGGAGAAACTTCAACCGAACGTGCATGAATTTACCCTGTTCATACTGTGTCTACTAATTTTCCTTTTCATTCTCTAAGACAGTGTTTCTTAAACTTTTTAAGACAGAGGAACACCAAACAATAATTTATTTTTTTATGAGTAACACCAAGGATTTTTTGGTGAGGAAAAAAAAGATCAGGAGTTAGAGGGGAAAAAAGGTCTCCTGCCCCTTTAAGGGTGGCCATTTTGATTTCTGTTGTTCTCCACGGCACACATCCAACTTCCTCGCGGCACACCACTGTGCCGCGGAACACGGTTTAAGAAACGCTGCTCTAATATCTCCGGCTGCGTGAGAAGATGGCTTTCCCGACTGTGTTTCGAAAGGCTCCCTTCACCTCTTTGTTCCTCAGACTGTATATGACGGGGTTCAACATTGGCGTCACAGCTGTGTACATAAGGGCTATCAGCTGATTGCTTTCGGGGGTGGAGCTGGATGTGGGATTCAGGTAACTCAAAAGGGCCGTTCCATAGAGCAACGTCACCACCGTGAGGTGGGAGGAGCAGGTGGAGAAGGCATTACGCCTCCCTTCTGCCGATGGCAGCTTGAGGATGGTGGAGATGATGCGGACGTAGGAGAGGGTGATCAGTAGGAAAGGACCCATCACGAACAGCACCAGAATGGAAAAGTCCACGATCATGTTCTTCCACGTATATGTGCAGAGCATCTTCTGTAACGGCTGGGCAGAGCAGAAATAATGGGGGATGTGGTGGGTGCCACACAAGGGTAGGCTGAAGAGCAACACAGTCTCAGCTACGGCCACCAAGATACCGATGAGCCACGATGCCCCCGCGAGCCGCGCGCACACCCGATCACTCAGGATGGTGGCATAGTGCAGCGGGCGGCAGATGGCCATGAAGCGGTCGTAGGCCATGGCCGCCAGGAGGCAGCAGGCGGTTTGGCCCGTGACGGTGAAGATGTACAACTGGAGCGCGCAGCCCGTGAGGGAGATGGTCTTCTCCTCCACCAGGAGGTGGACCAGCAGCTGCGGGGTCACACTGGTGGTGCAGCAGATTTCCGAGACGGACAGGTTCACCAGGAAGAAATACATGGGGGTGTGGAGGGAGGGGTTCAGCTTGATCAGTAGGACAATGAGAAGGTTCCCCATCAGGGTCAGCAGGTAGGTGAGGAGAAACACCAGAAAGAGAAGGATTTGCAGCTTGTTTAGGGACGAAAACCCCACCAGGATGAGGACACCGATGCCCGTCTGGTTCTCTCCAGAAAGACTCTCCCAATTGCTCATCTGTAGGGGCGACAAAGAACGACACCGAGCATGAGGCAAACCCAGAATGTGGACGTGAATCAAGCTGTGATGGAGAAGTGGTCACAGAAGACTCATGGGGCGGGGGGGGGCGCTGCTTTCCGGAAAGCCGACTAAACCACCGACACTCGCCTCCTTGCTCTCTGGGACTTCTCACCACCCGGCCCTACTGGGCCAGATTTCCTGGTGTGACAGAGCATTGGGGTTTTCCCATCTCCTGCACCCCCGTAATGGCACAGACAGACTCCACCAGCCAGTAGAATAGAGGGAGTTTATTGTTTCTCCAGGATACAGCACAGCACAGATGTAATCCGGTTACAGGAACTGGGGCTAGGAGGCCTCAGGGGCCCCCCCTTGAGATGGGGGGTGGCGGGGCCCTACAATCCCAGCCCCCTCCCTAGCTCCTTCTCCCCTGCTTCCCCGACAGAAACCAAGGGTATGTCTACACTACAAAGTTAATTCGAACTAACAGACGTTAGTTCGAATTAACTTTGATAGGCGCTACACTAGCGCTCCGCTAGTTGGAACTTAATTCAAACTAGCGGAGTGTTTAATTTGAACTAGGTAAACCTCATTCTGCGAGGACTAACGCCTAGTTCGAATTAGCTAGTTTGAATTAAGGGCTGTGTAGCCACTTAATTCGAACTAGTGGGAGGCTAGCCCTCCCCAGCTTCCCTGGTGGCCACTCTGTTTAGTTTTGTTCAATAAAGAGAGTTGCTATTTTTGAACACACGTGTCCTTTATTTTGTACAGCAGGAAGGGGGGCTAGGGAGGGGTAAGTGGAAGGAGGTGAGGGAGGAATGGGGTACGAGCCCCCGATGGGGAGGATAGGGTGGCTCTGTGGGCTCCTCGGGGTGGAAGCTCTCCTGCCCCTGGATAGCAGCCTGCGGCAAGTGCAGCCGGGCTGATGGCCGAGTGCTGTGATGTGCCCAGTGTGGGCACTCCGGGCACTCCAAGCCAGGACTGCTTTGCAAGCGGGGCACCCCTGAGAACTGTCTGTCCGGGGTGGGGGTCAGGTCCCTTTAAGCACAACCCTCGGCTAGCCTGAGACAGCAGCTCCACGCTCTAAGTCCTAACCTGATGCCCTGCCGGCACTGCTTCCGGCCAGCCTTAACCTCGGTTCAGGATCCACTCAATGTGGACATGCTAGTTCAAATTAGCAAAATGCTAATTCGAACTAGTATTTAGGTTTAGATGCACTAGTTCGAATTAGCTTAGTTCGGATTAACTAATTCGAATTAAGTTAGTTCGAATTAGTGCTGTAGTGTAGACATACTCTAACTCTCTTCCAGCCCTGCCCCCCAGCCAGGGGTGGCTTTCCACCTTCCTTTGTTTCTCTCCCTGGAGGGTAGCTGGTCAGACAGGTTGAGAGACCTTCTTTGCATAATGACTGATCCCCTGCCCTGCTGGGCCATGCTACAGCCAGCGGAGGTCACTCCCAACCCACTGCCCAGCATCCAGCAAGGTACCCACACTACGTCACACCTGGTCTCCCCTAGCCAAGGCACAGAGCCAAGATCACACCCCCACCCCAAAAAGCCATACACACACTGAACCCCTTCAGGTGCGAGGACAAGGCTGTTTGGGGCCCAGCTTCCAGGAACCCAACCCCCAACTCGGATCAGAACCCCAAGTAAGCCCATTCCCACCAGGCCCTTGATTTGCACCCTGATATCTACAGTGATTGACACTGGAGTTGAGAGTAAATAAAAGGGATTTTATTAGGGACAAGCAGGAAGGTTTAAGGCAGTGGTTCTCAACTCGTTTCAGTCCGTGGACCACCAGTTGAGAACCACGGGTTTAAAGGGGCTGCAAGAGAGAGCGGAAGAGCAAAGCGAATTAGAAATCGAAAATGACAAGAAAAGCCGAGTTAGTTCTAACACTAAACGCTCAGCATAGACACACCCTAAAAATGTTCTTAGGTCACCTACACCTTCAAGCCAGGCAAGATCCTTTTTCCTTGGGGTCTTGGCTTCATTCTCTACGTAGCAACATGCCAGCCAACGACAAAGGAGCAGTATCTTCCCCTTGTTTTATAAGGTTTCATAGATTCCGCTATTAGGCGGGAACTTGGAGTTCTCCTCCCCACCTTCCATGGGAAATTGCCTGGCCAGACCCTACCAGTTGGAGCGATCCCAAGTCTTTCTAAAACCAGACTCTGAATAGATTTAAAGGGCAAAAGAGCCTGTTTACATGCGTTCACACAGACATTGAGGGAAACACCCTTGATGACTCTGAATTGCACATTTTAAACCAGAGGCCATTCGCCAGATCTCCAACTTCACACACAAGAGTGATCCATGCGCCAAAATAAGAGACACGGAGCCAGCGGATTGGGAGATTAACATTGACGAGTTCCATTATGTCCAAAGCATCTTCGAGTTACACGCATTTGTGTCCATGGGTCAATGTCATGAACCATGAACAGGAATGGAAGAGGAACCTTAACACAACAGTGCGGTTTCCTTCCCATTGGGGCCCAATCCTCATCAGGCAGCAGCTGATGTCGCTGGGTGTATATGAAACAAGCTATGGCAGGATAGGTTGGCTGGAGATTTGACTCTGACATAGTAGAGCTACAGCTGGTTTACTCCAGATAGGGAGATGGAGAATTGATCTAAAGTAGCAACATCAGTGGCAATATCAGGAGATCTCTTCTTCCTCTTTGAACACTTACTCTGCCCCCATGAAAATTCAAACAGGGACCTTTCTTTCTCCTCGTAAGAGCTACGTGGCAGAATCTAGATCGGCCTTTGCGAGTGCTTTCCTCAGCACGACCATAGCAGGAAACGGTCCACGGTTCTTTCTCTTTTTTCCTCAGCCGAAAAAGGCAAAATAGCGCTTGACCGACATTCGATTCCAAGGGATCGATATAGAACCGAATGGACAATCATATACGGCCCTCAACGGCTATTTTTTCTCAGAGAAATGATTTTTTTCCCAGGAGGGATTCCGATGTATTTCTGGGTTTGTTGGCTGACATTGGGACAGGCCCTACGTCAAAGGCAAAAATCCCTCGCCAGTAGGAAAGAGGGCAGTGTAGCTTCTTGTTGCTGGCAGTGGAGGGAGAGTTTCAGGGCACTCCTAGACCCTGCATTGATAAGCAGGAGAACAGGGACGTGATGACGGAACCAGATATTATGTGGGGAGAGGGTCGAGGGAAATTCAGCAGAAAAAGTCCACCAGGGGCAGAGAATGTGTCATGAGGGGATAATGGGAGGGGAGTCCCTTCCTAGAAAAGGTCAGGGGGAACGCACCCAGTAGGCTGCATCCAGACCCCAAAACAAGACCCTCCTTAAGAATCAACGTTGCCGCTCAGATTCAATGGATGATGCTGGGGGTTGGGAAACAGAGGTGAGGAAAGACGAGAGAAGGGAGAAGTCGGAACCCCCCCCCCCCGACACAGCAACAACACAGACGCTGAATAGACGCATGGCGTGGGAATGGGCATGTCGGGTGCACGTCTCTGCCTCAAGTGGGCCCTATGGAACCATGGGACACAGACTTCACCTAGTATCATTAGCGTTAAAGCACTGAAGCCAAGGATAATATGTAAAAACACTGTGAAGAGGTTTAACATCCATCCAAGCTCTTGGGAATCTATGTCATCAGATCACACCACCTGGCGACAATTATTACAACAGGGCACGTCATTTTTCGATAGGACCTGTGCAAGTCATGCAAAAGAACTCCGCCTCAGAAGGCAAAATGCTCAGATGCATGAAAACGGAAGTCGACTGGCATGTAGCTATTGTAATCGACTGGGCAAATCCAATACTGGATGCGTAAGCCATGAAAGAAGTTGCAGATCCAGGCACAACTCATAGATTGTCACTGCCGCTGCTTACCACCGTCTCTCGAGACGAATGGATCATCTACAGTAGACTTCCAATAACCCAGCACCTTTGGGATCTAGGTGGTGCCAGATTATTGGATATGCTGAAATATCAGGAGGTACTGCATACTCCCAACCCAATCCCCCCTGCCAACCTTATGATCAGGTCCCGGAGCTGCTGGTACAGATGCACATCTCCCTCCAGGCACTGGGGTACATGCGCTGAGAGGCCGGCTTTTTACTGAGCTGGCCGGGACGCCGTGCATAACCCAATCCCCCTTCCCTACTCTTCCCCAGAGCTAAGCACCTCCCCTCCCTGCTGTAACCCATGTGAGAGCAGCTGACCTGAGCGGTTCCGGAATCCGTCCCTGTTCTGTCAGGAGCACTTGCCATTTTGATGCTGGACTGCCAGGAGTGCCGGACAATTGGGTGTCAGACTGTTGGAGTTTTACTGTATATATATAAATCCAAGAGCAGAACCTAGCTCATGATTGGTAAATGAGTGGATTTCAAACAGAGAGATTCAGCGAGTATCCGAGTAATGGATAGATGAATAGATAGACTGCTGGGTGGATTTGACAAAGATGGGGTGTATGGGGATAGATAGATAGCTAGATAGATAGATAGATGGGGTGTGTGGGGATAGATAGCAAGATAGAGAGATCGAGGGGGTTTATGGGGATAGATAGATGGTGTGTGTGGAGTTAGATAGATAGATAGATAGCTAGATAGATAGATAGATAGATAGATAGATAGATAGATAGATGGGGTGTGCGGGGATAGATAGCTAGATAGATAGATAGAGGGTGTGTGTGGAGATAGATAGATAGATAGATAGATAGATAGATAGATAGATAGATAGATAGATAGATAGAGGGGGTGTGTGGGGATAGATAGATAGATGGATAGATAGATAGATAGATGTGAACACACACTATCCGCGTGATCAGACACAAAAGCAGGTTCTCTGTGCCTGTATGTAAAATGGAAATGGAGAAATCAGCGACATGATTTCACTATTATTGCAGGTCTGGGCACAAAGTCCATGGACTTGAGTGGGAGAACGGTTGAGGGATTTTTCACCTATCTTGTGTGAAGCACAAAGCCATCTCCTTGCTGCCGGCTCTATGCCGTGTAGAAGGAATCAGAGGGCTTATTATTTCATTCACTGGCTTCTGGGACCAAGTCTCTGGAGGAAATTCCTTGTTACATTCCTCGGAGGAGGAACAGCCCAGCCTCAAACATCAACAAAACACACTTCGGTAGTTGGGTCATGTCACGGGAATTGCCCCATCCTAGCAACATCCGCAACATGCTTGTGTTCTATATAAAGTTTGGGATGGGATTTCCTCAGAGGGGCATAAGGGGATACTTTATCTTCTAGATTCTAGAAGGAGGGATGATTTGTTTAAGGTCGGAAAAATGGCAACTGAAACTGAACGATGATAAATGTAAAGGAACGCTCGTTGGGAAAAAATAATCCCAACTCCACATACAATACGATGGGGACTAAGTTGGCTACAACGACTCAAGAGAGAGATCTTGGTGTCATTGTGGGTAGTTCTTTGAAAACATCCACTCAACGTGCAGCAGCAGTAAAAAAAACCAAACCGAATCTTAGGAATCATTAAAAAAGGAATCATGGTACGCCCACGTCTTCCATGTTGCTCTACTTGAAAGGTCCCTTCAAGAGTCCAAGAGGGGGAAGGTTCTGTTCCCGCTGGGGAATTACTGGTGTCCTTTTTACTCCAGATGCAGACTGAACCCCTTGGTTTAATTTACTGCAGAATTGGAGACCTATACCTTTCACTCACGTGAAGAAGACCTCAGCCCCTTGGCTAATCAAGCCCATTCTGAACGGTGAAGAACGGAAAATTACCAAGGACCCTAGCAAGGCCCTAGGGACAAATACAGCATAAAAAATTCAGGGAAAGAGATGGGGAATTTTTCGATTAGCTGGAAATCATTGAGGTGGTATAGGAGTAATGAATTCCCCATTTACTTTTTACCTCTTCTTGAGATCCTTGATTAGTTTAGTCACCCTGAGTTCACCGCTGTTACATAGTATCACAGTTAGTTTCCTCTCGTTCATTGTCTGCTTCCCTTGCTGCCTATTTTTGTTCAACTGCACAACCAATGGCTGGGGGGCAGTGTGAAATAGATGGAGGAACCCAAAGGATGGAAGTCGGTGGGGTTTCTTGTGAACCGTCAGTCACAGCATGGTACTGGGAAGTGTCTCGGGGGCGGCCGGTCTCCACATGACCACGCCACCAAACTTCGGAAAGTTCAACTTGCCCAGTGCGAGGGCGACCAAATTTACCCCCTGCAAGTAGCAGGGACTCCAGCGGGATGGTGAGAAAGTCTTTATGTGTCACAGAACTCTGGCCTGGCGGTTCAGCCAAGTTCCTTAACACGTCGTTCTAGAACTTTCCGCTCTGTTGTGTTAGACACACCCGGTCCAGGGCCCGGGGCAGGACAGTCTCCCACAAACTTGTACTAGGGCAGCCAATGAGTGTGTCTTGAGTTAGACAAGTTTCCTCTTTGCATGTGCTGAACGCAGAGTGACACACAGGGAAACAGGGAAGGCAACTTAGCCCGAGCGAAGTCAGCTGGTGTCATTTCCATGTGTTCACGTCATGGGGTGTCTACTAACCCGCCTGGCCGTTGCTTGTTGCTCTGATTATTGTTACCATCCCATCCTTTGCCCAATGAATGTAGGAAGCAGAGATCAGGGCATTGATGTGGGATTTACTTTGTTGACTCAATTTGTGTTGGTGGCTGTTGGCAGTGTAGCCTGGGAAAATGAGTCACGCCTCCACCCAATTTGGCTTGATCAATTGTGACTTTGTTAGTACAATTACGCTCATTTAGAGAGTCTCGATGTAATTTTCCTGAGAGACAAGGAAAAACAGTCAAGATTGACCAGGCAAAGTCACCCAGGTTAGATTATTACCATAGGCTACATTCGTGAACACCTAGGGTATGTCTAGACTACATACCTCTGTCGACAGAGGTCTGTAAATTAGGCTACCCGGCATAGGGAAATGAAGCTGCGATTTAAATAATCATGGCTTCATTTAAATTTAAATGGCTGCCTCGCTCTGTCGACCAGCTGAAGATCAGCTGTTTATCGGCAGGTCAGGACAGTCTAAACGCGCCGCGGTCGACAAGGAAGCCTTTGTCGACCGACGCACGTATGCCTCGTGAAACCCCTAGAAGTCCGTCCTTCTTCCACAATGGTCATCACCTGCATGGCTCTCCGGATCTGGTCCTTCAGTAGCCTTCATCATTTTCAGGTTGAGCGTTTCTCCAGCTTTGAGCCCTCTTATATAGAGATATTTCAAAGACTTTCCTATTCTCAATTGCTAATTCCCACCCCCAATGTTGATCCAACCCATTCTCCATTGTGTTTTTCATAACCTGTGCATAATCCATGCTCGAGCGCTAATAATAATCTGAATTTGTAGTTCCTGGGTCATATTGCTCTGTTTCTAAGTTACTCCCAGGCGGGGGAAATGCTGTTGGTTTATCATCATGGCTGTGTCTACACTGTCCACTTATTCCAGAAAATCACCCGCTTTTCCGGAATAACTTTTCCGTTATAAGCATTTCCGGAAAATCATGCCAGTGTAGACGTATTGTTTTTACTTCTTACTCACATCTTCCAACATGACGTTCCTGATCTTGCCTAATAGCATAATTGAAAACAAATCAGCAAATTAGATCAAAAAATTCAAGTCTCCCACCTTCCCCATACCCACAGAGAAAGTTACCTGATCATAAAGGCAATCAGGTTGGTCAGGCATGACTTTCCCTTGGTGAATCCATGTTCACTATGCCTGATCATTACCTGATAGAAATGTAGCCGTGTTAGTCTGGTGTAGCTGAAACAAGATACAGGACTACGTAGCACTTTAAAGACTAACAAGATGGTTTATTAGATGATGAGCTTTCGTGGGCCAGAATATTTGATCTGAGGAAGTGGGTCTGGCCCACGAAAGCTCATCATCTAATAAACCATCTTGTTAGTCTTTAATGTGCTACATAGTCCTGTTTTTTGATCATTACCTATTCAATTCACTCCCTCTGTGACAGCTGGTATTGGCCACTGTGGGCAGACAGGATACTGGGCTGAATGGACCTTTGATCTGACTCAGTCTGGCTGTTCTTATGTTCTTAAGATAGAATAAAAACCATCCCATTCTGCTGGCCAGGATATTCCAGCGTCTTCATGTATTTAAATGAATCCTCGGCACCTTTCAAGCAAGGAGTCATAGGTCTGTAACCCAGGGGTTCTGAGACCACCAAGAGGAAGAGTTTAGGCTGCTCTACGATCTGACTTAAGAGCAGCACAGCTCTTCGAACCTGCCATCGAGGCTCATGGGTTTTACTCTTCACGTGCCAGGTTCAGTCCAGTTTGTTGACAGCCCGGGTGGTTTGACATGGCACGTAGATACAGTCATAAAACGGCTGGGCCAGGTAGGGAGGGCTTGATTTGCAATTTATTATATTTAGGCAGCCACATAGGTCGACACACAAACCAAACGGTATTTCCCCAAATAAGAAGAGAGTATGACATTTTCGTCATCTAGCTATGCATCGATGTGCTATCTACACGGGCTTTTGGTGCAGTAGTGTGATATATTGATGGCCCCTCTCCTAGTTATATGAATTTTTATCACAAGTGTAATTTATGTCTGTAATTTACAATATCAACAGTTTCAGAGGGGTTGCCGTGTTAGTCTGGATCTGCAAAACCGACGAGGAGTCCTGTGGCACCTTATAGACTAACAGATTTATTGGGGCAGATGCATGTAGTGGAAATTTCCAGAGGCAGGTATAAATATGCAGGCCAGATTCAGGCTAGAGATAACGAGGTTAATTCAGTCAGGGAGTGTGAGGCCCACTTCTAGCAGGTGATGTGGAGGTGGACTTTAGACTACATGCCTCTGGCGACAGAGGCATGTAGATTAGGCTACCTGGCACAGGAAAATGAAGCCGCTTCATTTAAATTTAAATGGCCGCCGCGCTGTGCCGATCAGCTGTTTGTCGGCTCAGCGCTGTAGTCTGTTTGCTCCATGGTCGACATCAAAGGCATTTGTCGACCTCCCCCATATGCCTCGTGGGATGAGGTTTACCGGGAAGGTCGGCAAATGCCTTTAAAGTTGACCGATAAGCATCCAGACTACAGCACTGAGCTGACAAAGAGCTGATCCACTCAGTGCGGCAGCCATTTAAATGTAAATGAAGGGGCGATTATTTAAATCGCCGCTTCATTTTCCTATGCCAGGTAGCCTAACCTACATGCCTCTGTTGCCAGAGGCATGTAATCTAGACATACCCCAAGAGAAGAGAAACTGCTGTTGTACTTGGCTAGCCATTCCCAGTCTTTGTTTAATCCTAAACTGATGGGCTGTGTCTAGACTGGCAAGTTTTTCAGCAAAATCATCTGATGTTGCGGAAAAACTTGCCAGCTGTCTACACTGGCCGCTTGAATTTCCGGAAAAGCACTGACCATCTGTAAAATCATCAGTGCCGTCCTGGGTCAGACCAAAGGTCCATCTAGCCCAGTAGCCTGTCTGCCGACAGCGGCCAACCCTAGGGACCCTGGAGGGGATGGTCCGGAGACAGTGACCAAGCCATTTGTCTCTCCAGCCTTCCACAAACTTTGGGCAGGGACACCACTCCTACCCCCTGGCTAATACCACTCCATGGACCCAACCTCCATCACTTGATCTCACTTCCCTTTAAACTCTGTTCTAGTTGTAGCCTTCACAGCCTCCTGCAGCAAGGAGTTCCACAGGTTGACTCTTTGCTTTGTGAAGAACAACTTTCTGTTACTAGTTTGAAGCCTGCTACCCATTCCTTTCCTATGGCGTCCTCTAGTCCTTCTTTATGGGAACTAATGAAGAACTTTTCTGTATGCACCCTCTCCACCCAACTCCTGCTTTTATAGACCTCTATCCTGTCCCCCCTCCGTCTCCTCTTTTCTAAGCTGAAAAGTCCCAGTCTCCTTAGAATCTCTTCATATGGGACCTGTTCCCAACCCCTGATCATTTTAGTTGCCCTCCCCTCTCCCAGCCTCTCTCTTCCCCTCTCCCACCTCCTTTTCCCAGTCTCCCCCAGTTTTGTTCAATAAAGACAGATTCCATTTTTGAACACAATTGTCCTTTATTTTGTACATCAAGAAAAGGGGCTAGGGAAGGGTAAGTGGAAGGAGGTGAGGGAGGAATGGGGCACGAGCCCCCGATGGGGAGGACTGGGCTGGCTCTGTGGGCTTCTGGGGGTGGAAGCTCTCCTGCAGCCCCCCAATTGCCCCCTCTCCCCAGATGGCAGCCTGCGGCAAGTGCAGCCGGGCTGATGGCCGAGTGCTGTGATGTGCCCAGTGTGGGCACTCAGGGCACTCCAAGCCAGGACTGGTTTTCAAGCGGGGCACCCCTGAGAACTGTCTGTCAGGGGTGGGGGTCGGGACCCTTTAAGTACAGCCCTCGGCTAGCCTGAGACAGCATCTCCACGCTCTAAGTCCTCCTCTGATGCCCTGCCGGCACTGCTTCCGGCCAGCCTTAAGCCCGGTTCAGGGTCCACTCAATGTGGACTTGCTAGTTCGAATTAGCAAAACGCTAATTCGAACTAGTTTTTAGTTCCAGACGCGTTAGTTCGAATTAGCTTAGTTCGAATTAACTAATTCGAACTAAGTTAGTTCGAATTAGCGCTGTAGTGTAGACATACCCTCAGAGTCTAGGAAGCCACTCAGAAGTACTGAGACATATTCCATGGAATTAGACCATAGGGAGCCCTGGAGAAATGCACTTGACAGCCAACCATATCCCAACCCAATCCCCACCAGAATCTAACATGCCGCATTTGGCAGACACGGCCGCGAAGGGAGAAGTTCAAATGGACATTTGAGTAGAGTATCTTGGAATTTTTCCAATATGAGAATTCTGGGGGAAATGGCTAAATTTGCTCCTGATATAGAGGTGAAAGTTTTGTCTAACTTTTCTCCTTTGGAGATATTTTTTCTTTTGACATTTCAAAACTTGAAGATCGACCAGAGCCCTGGAAATCCACGAATCTCCCTTTCGCATCTGTGCCTCTCTACCATCCACGCATGTGGACTTGGATCTCCATGGTTCATTACTGAGGATACGGAGGCAGATACAAATGTTGTATCTCTGCACGGCTCTAACGGTATAAAATCAAGATGGTTCTTTGACCAAATAGGCTCCTTTGATTTTTCAAAGAATCTACCCAGAGAGTGATAGATTTCTAACGGAAATTTCCTTTCTATTTTGATTTTATTTTGTAACAAATGTTTCTCTTCCCATTTTCCTTACAGGGTTACAATTTGCCAGTGGTGAAGCTCCAGTTAAAATAATGATGGTATACATCAAACAAATATTAATCAATCCCCCGCTTTCCCACTGTTCCAATTCATTGTACTTTTCAGTCTCTAGTAAGTCCGGTTGCGTGAAAGGATGACCTTCCCGACTGTGTTTCGAAAAGCTCCCTTCACTTCTTTGTTCCTCAGAGTGTAAATGATGGGGTTCAACACAGGGATCACAATTGTGTACATGAGGGATATCAGCTGATCGCTCTCGATGGTGGAGTTTAATTTGGGTTTCAGGTAACTCAGAATGCATGTTCCATAGTACAAAGTCACCACCGTGAGGTGGGAGGAGCAGGTGGAGAAGGCTTTACGCCTCCCCTCCGCTGACGGCAGCTTGAGGATGGTGGAGATGATGCGGACGTAGGACAGAACTATCACTAAAAAAGGGCCCAAAACAAACAGCACCAGCACGGCCAAGCTCACGATCGCGATCGTCCATGAGTTAGTGCAGAGCATCTTCTCGACTGATTCGGTGTAGCAGAAATAATAGGGGATGCGGTGGTCTCCACACATGGGCAGGCTGAAGGCCCGTGCGGTCTGAGCTACGGATACCGAGATGCCGATGAGCCACGAAGCCCCCATGAGCCCGGCACACACCTGACCACTCATGATGGTAGTGTAGTGCAACGGGTGGCATATGGCCACGTAGCGGTCGTAGGCCATGGCCGCGAGGAGGCAGCATTCCGTGAGGCCTGCAAGTATGAAGATGTTTATCTGGGCTGCGCAGCCCGTGAGGGAGATGGTCTTTTCCTCCACCAGGAGGTGAACCAGCAGCTGAGGGATCACATTAGTGGTGTAGCAGATTTCTGAGACAGACAGGTTCACCAGGAAGAAATACATGGGGGTGTGGAGGGAGGGGTTCAGCTTTACCAGCAGGACAATAAGCAGGTTCCCCATCAGGGCGAGCAAGTAGGTGAGAAGAAACACCAGAAACAGAAGGATTTGCAGCTCGCCAAGGTAGGAAAACCCCACCAGGATGAACACACCGGAGAGGGTCCGGTTCTCTCCAGCCTGGCTCTCAGAATTGGTCATCTGTAGGGGTGAGAAAGACCAACACTGTGTCGGAACGAAATGAAACAAGTGGGTGAGAATCACACCATGTGGACTGGGGTCCTTACCATCGCAGATGCTTGAGATTAAAACCGGCTGCAGTTCTGTGTATAAATATGTAACCAGCCCCAATCCTCATCAGGCAACAGCTGGGGTCACAAATTCTTTCGCTCTCCATGAAAATTCAAAAAGGGACCTTTCTTTCTTTCTTTCTTTCTTTCTTTCTTTCTTTCTTTCTTTCTTTCTTTCTTTCTTTCTTTCTTTCTTTCTTTCTTTCTTTCTTTCTTTCACGGAATCATGGATTACTAGGACTGGAAGGCACCTCGAGACGTCATCGAGTCAAGTCCCCTGCCCTCATGGCAGAACCCAGAACTGTCTAGACCATCCCTGATAGATATTTATTTAACCTGCTCTTAAATATCTCCAGAGATGGAGATTCCACAACCTCCCTGGGCAATTTATTCCAGTGTTTGACCACCCTAACAAGTAGGAACTTTTTCCTAATGTCCAACCTAAGCCTCCCTTGCTGCAGTTTAAGCCCATTGCTTCTTGTTCTATCCTCAGAGGCCAAGATGAACAAGTTTTCTCTCTTCTCCTTGTGACACCGTTTTAGATACCTGAAAAATGCTCTCATGTCCCCTCTCAATCTTCTCTTTTCCAAACTAAACAAGCCCAATTATTTCAGTCTTCCTTCATAGCTCATGTTCTCTAGACCTTTCATCATTCTTGTTGCTCTTCTCTGGACCTTCTCCAATTTCTCCACATCCTTCTTGAAATGTGGTGCCCACAACTGGACACAATCCTCCAACTGAGGCCTAACCAGCACAGAGTAGAGCGGAAGAATGACTTCTCGTGTTTTCCTCAGAACACAGCTGTTAATGCATCCTAGAATCATGTTGGCTTTTTTTGCAACAGCGTCACACTGTTGACTCATATTTAGCTTGTGGTCCACTCTGACCCCCAGATCCCTTTCTGCCGTACTCCTTCCTAGACAGTCGCTTCCCATTCTGTGTGTATAAGACTGATTGTTCCTTCCTACATGGAGCATTGCTCAGTGAGGAGGGGGAAATGGTAACAGGAAACTTGGAAATGGCAGAGATGCTTAATGACTTATTTGTTTCGGTTTTCACCAAGAAATCTGATGCTGAAGGAATACCTGACATAGTGAATGCTAGTGGGAAGGGGGTAAGTTTAGAAGATTAAAAAAAAAGAACAAGTTAAAAATCACTTAGAAAAGTTAGATGTCGGCAAGTCACCAGGATCTGATGAAATGCATCCTAGAATACTCAAGGAGCTGATAGAGGAGGTATCTGAGCCTCTAGCTCTCATCTTTGCAAAATCATGGAAGATGGGAGAGATTCCAGAAGATTGGAAAATGGGAGATATAGTGCCCATCTATAAAAAGGTAAATAAAAACAACCCAAGAAACTACAGACCAGTCAGTTTAACTTCTGTGCCAGGAAATATAATGGAGCAAGTAATTAAAGAAATCATCTGTCAACACCTGGAAGATAATAAGGTGATAGGGAACAGCCAGCATGGATTTGTAAAGAACAAATCACGTCAAACCAATCTGATAGCTTTCTTTGATAGGATAACGAGTCTTGTGGATAAGGGAGAAGCGGTGGACACGGTATTCCTAGACTTTAGTAAGGCATTTGAATGGTCTCGTATGATATTCTTATCTATTAACTAGGCAAATACAACTTAGGGGAGGCTATTATAAGGAGGGTGCATAACTGGCTGGATAACCGTTGTCAGAGAATCGATATTAACGGTTCACTAACCTCCTGGAAGGGCATAACAAGTGGAGTGCTGCAGGGGTCTGTTTTGAGACCGGGTCTGTTCAAAATCTTCATCAACGATTTAGCTATTGGCATAGAAAGTACGCTTATTAAGTTTGCAGATGATATCAAACTGGGAGGGGTTGCAAGTGCTTTGGAGAATCGGATCATAATTCAAAATGATCGGGACAAACTGGAGAAATGGTCTGAGGTAAACAGAATGAAGTTGAATAAGGACAAATGCAAAGTGCTTCACTTAGGAAGGAACGATCAGTTTCACACATACAGAATGGGAAGCGACTGTCTAGGAAGGACTACGGCTTAAAGGAATCTAGGGGATATAGTGGACCACAATCTAAATATGAGTCAACAGTGTGATGCTGTTGCAAAAAAAGCAAGAAGAACCATTTAATTCCTTCCTGCCTCTTTCATCGCACCACGCTGAGTGCATTGCTGTCTACCTGTCTACAAAACATACTTTTTTTTTTTACTTCAAGTTCTTTGTAGAGAGGGAACTTCAAAAAAACTGGCAGGACATGGACTTGAGAGATGGGGAATTACAGTGAGCGATAACATGTATTGTATTTTCCTACTTTTCGCATCTTCCATATGGGGCTCTCAAAGCATCAGATACTAGCACGCTCCTCAGCAGGCGGGAGAAAATTTGTTCTTCCTGGCCTCTGAGGATAGAACAAGAAGCAATGGGCTTAAACTTCAGCAAGGGAGGTTTAGGTTGGACATTAAGAAAAATTCCTAACTGTCAGGGTGGTTAAACACTGGAATAAATTGCCTAGGGTGGTTGTGGAATCTCCATCTTTGGAGATATTGAAGAGTAGGTTCGATAAATCTCTATCAGGGATGGTCTAGACAGTATTGAGTCCTGCCGTGAAGGCAGGGGACTGGACTCGATGACCTCTCGAGGTCCCTTCCAGTCCTAGTATTCTATGAATTGGACAAGGAGTCCGCATTTCCAGAAATAGGAAGTGCAAAGAAGGCACCAGACCCACAAACACACAAACTCAATGGGAGGCTCAGAGAGAGAGAGAGTGAAATCAAAGCACGAAAGCAAAGGCAACTGCCGGGCCCAGAACTATATGAAAGAACAGGGACTGATTTTCTCATGCAAGGAAAGCTGGAGGGGAGGAGAGAATTCTCCTGCCTCTCGTAAGAGCTACGTGGGGGAATCTAGATCGGCCTTTGCGAGTGCTTTCCTCAGCACGACCATAGCAGGAAACGGTCCACGGTTCGTTCTCTTTTTTCCTCGGCAGGAAAAGGCAAAATAGCGCTCGACTGACATTCGATTCCAAGGGATCGATATAGAACCGAATGGACAATCATATACGGCCCTCAACGGCTATTTTTTCTCAGAGAAATGATTTTTTTCCCAGGAGGGATTCCGATGTATTTCTGGGTTTGTTGGCTGACATTGGGACAGGCCCTACATCAAAGGCAAAAATCCCTCGCCAGTAGGAAAGAGGGCAGTGTAGCTTCTTGTTGCTGGCAGTGGAGGGAGAGTTTCAGGGCACTCCTAGACCCTGCGTTGATAAGCAGGAGAACAGGGACGTGATGACGGAACCAGATATTATGGGGGGAGAGGGTCGAGGGAAATTCAGCAGAAAAAGTCCACCGGGGCAGAGAATGTGTCATGAGGGGATAATGGGAGGGGATTCCCTTCCTAGAAAAGGTCAGGGGGAACGCACCCAGTAGGCTGCATCCAGACCCCAAAACAAGACCCTCCTTAAGAATCAACGTTGCCGCTCAGATTCAATGGATGATGCTGGGGGTTGGGGAACAGAGGTGAGGAAAGACGAGAGAAGGGAGAAGTCGGAACCCCCCCCCCCCGACACAGCAACAACACAGACGCTGAATAGACGCATGGCGTGGGGATGGGCATGTCGGGTGCACGTCTCTGCCTCAAGTGGGCCCTATGGAACCACGGGACACGGACTTCACCTAGTATCATTAGCGTTAAAGCATTGAAGCCAAGGATAATATGTAAAAACACTATAAAGAGGTTTAACATCCATCCAAGCTCTTGGGAATCTATGTCATCAGATCACACCACCTGGCGACAATTATTACAACAGGGCACGTCATTTTTCGATAGGACCTGTGCAAGTCATGCAAAAGAACTCCGCCTCAGAAGGCAAAAGGCTCAGACGCATGAAAACGGAAGTCGACTGGCATGTAGCTATTGTAATCGACTGGGCAAATCCAATACTGGATGCGTAAGCCATGAAAGAAGTTGCAGATCCAGGCACAACTCATAGATTGACAGTGCCGCTGCTTACCACCGTCTCTCGAGACGAATGGATCATCTACAGTAGACTTCCAATAACCCAGCACCTTTGGGATCTAGGTGGTGCCAGAAATTGGATATGCTGAAATATCAGGAGGTACTGCATACTCCCAACCCAATCCCCCCTGCCAACCTTATGATCGTGTCCCGGAGCTTCCGGTACAGATACACGTCTCCCTCGAGGCACTGGGGTACATGCGCTGAGCGGCCGGTTTTTCATTGAGCTGGCCGGGACGCCGTGCATAACCCAATCCCCCTTCCCTACTCTTCTCCAGAGCCAAGCGCCTCCCCTCCCTACTGTAACCCATGTGAGAGCAGCTGACCTGAGCGGTTCTGGATTCCGTCCCTGTTCTGTCAGGAGCACTTGCCATTTTGATGCTGGACTGTCAGGAGTGCCGGACAATTGGGTGTCAGACTGTTGGAGTTTTACTGTATATATATAAATCCAAGAGCAGAACCTAGCTCATGATTGGTAAATGAGTGGATTTCAAACAGAGAGATTCAGCAAGTAACTGAGTAATGGATAGATGAATAGATAGACTGCTGGGTGGATTTGACAAAGATGGGGTGTATGGGGATGGATGGATGGATAGATAGATAGATAGATAGATAGATAGATAGATAGATAGATAGATAGATAGATAGATAGAGGGGTTGTGTGGGGATAGATAGATAGATAGATAGATAGATAGATAGATAGATAGATAGATAGATAGATAGATAGATAGAGGGGGTGTGTGGGGATAGATAGATAGATAGATAGATAGATAGAGGTGGTGTGTGGGGATAGATAGATAGATGGATAGATAGATAGATAGATGTGAACACACACTATCCGCGTGCTCAGACACAAAAGCAGGTTCTCTGTGCCTGTACGTAAAACTGAAATGGAGAAATCAGCGACATGATTTCACTATTATTGCACGTCTGGGCACAAAGTCCATGGACTTGAGTGGGAGAACGGTTGAGGGATTTTTCACCTATCTTGTGTGAAGCACAAAGCCATCTCCTTGCTGCCAGCTCTATACCGTGTAGAAGGAATCAGAGGACTTATTATTTCATTCACTGGCTTCTGGGACCAAGTCTCTGGAGGAAATCCCTTGTCACATTCCTCAGAGGAGGAACAGCCCAGCCTCAAACATCAACAAAACACACTTCGGTAGTTGGGTCATGTCACGGGAATTGCCCCATCCTAGTAACAGCCTCAATATGCTTGTGTTCAATATAAAGTTTGGGATGGGATTTATTCAGAGGGGCATAAGGGGATACTTTATCATCTAGAAGGAGGGATGATTTGTTTAAGGTCGGAAAAATGGCAAATGAAACTGAATGATGATAAATGTAAAGGAATGCTCGTTGGGAAAAAATAATCCCAACTCTACATACAATACGATGGGGACTAAGTTGGCTACAACGGCTCAAGAGAGAGATCTTGGCGTCATTGTGGGTAGTTCTTTGAAAACATCTACTCAACGTGCAGCAGCAGTAAAAAAAACCAAACCGAATCTTAGGAATCATTAAAAAAGGAATCATGGTACGCCCACGTCTTCCATGTTGCTCTACTTGAAAGGTCCCTTCAAGAGTCCAAGAGGGGGAAGGTTCTGTTCCCGCTGGGGAATTACTGGTGTCCTTTTTACTCCAGATGCAGACTGAACCCCTTGGTTTAATTTACTGCAGAATTGGAGACCTATACCTTTCACTCACGTGAAGAAGGCCTCAGCCCCTTGGCTAATCAAGCCCATTCTGAACGGTGAAGAACGGAAAATTACCAAGGACCCTAGCAAGGCCCTAGGGACAAATACAGCATAAAAAATTCAGGGAAAGAGATGGGGAATTTTTCGATTAGCTGGAAATCATTGAGGTGGTATAGGAGTAATGAATTCCCCATTTACTTTTTACCTCTTCTTGAGATCCTTGATTAGTTTAGTCACCCTGAGCTCACTGCTGTTACATAGTATCACAGTTAGTTTCCTCTTGTTCATTGTCTGCTTCCCTCTGCTGCCTATTTTTGTTCAACTGCACAACCAATGGCTGGGGGGCAGTGTGAAATAGATGGAGGAACCCAAAGGATGGAAGTCGGTGGGGTTTCTTGTGAACCGTCAGTCACAGCATGGTACTGGGAAGTGTCTCGGGGGCGGCCGGTCTCCACATGACCACGCCACCAAACTTCGGAAAGTTCAACTTGCCCAGTGCGAGGGCGACCAAATTTACCCCCTGCAAGTAGCAGGGACTCCAGCGGGATGGTGGGAAAGTCTTTATGTGTCACAGAACTCTGGCCTGGCGGTTCAGCCAAGTTCCTTAACACGTCGTTCTAGAACTTTCCGCTCTGTTGTGTTAGACACACACGGTCCAGGGCCCGGGGCAGGACAGTCTCCCACAAACTTGTACTAGGGCAGCCAATGAGTGTGTCTTGAGTTAGACAAGTTTCCTCTTTGCATGTGCTGAACGCAGAGTGACACACAGGGAAACAGGGAAGGCAACTTAGCCCG
Source organism: Pelodiscus sinensis (assembly GCF_049634645.1). NCBI lineage: Eukaryota > Metazoa > Chordata > Testudines > Trionychidae > Pelodiscus > Pelodiscus sinensis. The sequence goes on from NC_134740.1 coordinate 3,232,343, forward strand.
AGCGAAGTCAGCTGGTGTCATTTCCAGGTGTTCACGTCATGGGGTGTCTACTAACCCGCCTGGCCGTTGCTTGTTGCTCTGATTATTGTTACCATCCCATCCTTTGCCCAATGAATGTAGGAAGCAGAGATCAGGGCATTGATGTGGGATTTACTTTGTTGACTCAATTTGTGTTGGTGGCTGTTGGCAGTGTAGCCTGGGAAAATGAGTCACGCCTCCACCCAATTTGGCTTGATCAATTGTGACTTTGTTAGTACAATTACGCTCATTTAGAGAGTCTCGATGTAATTTTCCTGAGAGACAAGGAAAAACAGTCAAGATTGACCAGGCAAAGTCACCCAGGTTAGATTATTACCATAGGCTACATTCGTGAACACCTAGGGTATGTCTAGACTACATACCTCTGTCGACAGAGGTCTGTAAATTAGGCTACCCGGCATAGGGAAATGAAGCTGCGATTTAAATAATCATGGCTTCATTTAAATTTAAATGGCTGCCGCGCTCTGTCGACCAGCTGAAGATCAGCTGTTTATCGGCAGGTCAGGACAGTCTAAACGCGCCGCGGTCGACAAGGAAGCCTTTGTCGACCGACGCACGTATGCCTCGTGAAACCCCTAGAAGTCCGTCCTTCTTCCACAATGGTCATCACCTGCATGGCTCTCCGGATCTGGTCCTTCAGTAGCCTTCATCATTTTCAGGTTGAGCGTTTCTCCAGCTTTGAGCCCTCTTATATAGAGATATTTCAAAGACTTTCCTATTCTCAATTGCTAATTCCCACCCCCAATGTTGATCCAACCCATTCTCCATTGTGTTTTTCATAACCTGTGCATAATCCATGCTCGAGCGCTAATAATAATCTGAATTTGTAGTTCCTGGGTCATATTGCTCTGTTTCTAAGTTACTCCCAGGCGGGGGAAATGCTGTTGGTTTATCATCATGGCTGTGTCTACACTGTCCACTTATTCCAGAAAATCACCCGCTTTTCCGGAATAACTTTTCCGTTATAAGCATTTCCGGAAAATCATGCCAGTGTAGACGTATTGTTTTTACTTCTTACTCACATCTTCCAACATGACGTTCCTGATCTTGCCTAATAGCATAATTGAAAACAAATCAGCAAATTAGATCAAAAAATTCAAGTCTCCCACCTTCCCCATACCCACAGAGAAAGTTACCTGATCATAAAGGCAATCAGGTTGGTCAGGCATGACTTTCCCTTGGTGAATCCATGTTCACTATGCCTGATCATTACCTGATAGAAATGTAGCCGTGTTAGTCTGGTGTAGCTGAAACAAGATACAGGACTACGTAGCACTTTAAAGACTAACAAGATGGTTTATTAGATGATGAGCTTTCGTGGGCCAGAATATTTGATCTGAGGAAGTGGGTCTAGCCCACGAAAGCTCATCATCTAATAAACCATCTTGTTAGTCTTTAATGTGCTACATAGTCCTGTTTTTTGATCATTACCTATTCAATTCACTCCCTCTGTGACAGCTGGTATTGGCCACTGTGGGCAGACAGGATACTGGGCTGAATGGACCTTTGATCTGACTCAGTCTGGCTGTTCTTATGTTCTTAAGATAGAATAAAAACCATCCCATTCTGCTGGCCAGGATATTCCAGCGTCTTCATGTATTTAAATGAATCCTCGGCACCTTTCAAGCAAGGAGTCATAGGTCTGTAACCCAGGGGTTCTGAGACCACCAAGAGGAAGAGTTTAGGCTGCTCTACGATCTGACTTAAGAGCAGCACAGCTCTTCGAACCTGCCATCGAGGCTCATGGGTTTTACTCTTCACGTGCCAGGTTCAGTCCAGTTTGTTGACAGCCCGGGTGGTTTGACATGGCACGTAGATACAGTCATAAAACGGCTGGGCCAGGTAGGGAGGGCTTGATTTGCAATTTATTATATTTAGGCAGCCACATAGGTCGACACGCAAACCAAACGGTATTTCCCCAAATAAGAAGAGAGTATGACATTTTCGTCATCTAGCTATGCATCGATGTGCTATCTACACGGGCTTTTGGTGCAGTAGTGTGATATATTGATGGCCCCTCTCCTAGTTATATGAATTTTTATCACAAGTGTAATTTATGTCTGTAATTTACAATATCAACAGTTTCAGAGGGGTTGCCGTGTTAGTCTGGATCTGCAAAACCGACGAGGAGTCCTGTGGCACCTTATAGACTAACAGATTTATTGGGGCAGATGCATGTAGTGGAAATTTCCAGAGGCAGGTATAAATATGCAGGCCAGATTCAGGCTAGAGATAACGAGGTTAATTCAGTCAGGGAGTGTGAGGCCCACTTCTAGCAGGTGATGTGGAGGTGGACTTTAGACTACATGCCTCTGGCGACAGAGGCATGTAGATTAGGCTACCTGGCACAGGAAAATGAAGCCGCTTCATTTAAATTTAAATGGCCGCCGCGCTGTGCCGATCAGCTGTTTGTCGGCTCAGCGCTGTAGTCTGTTTGCTCCATGGTCGACATCAAAGGCATTTGTCGACCTCCCCCATATGCCTCGTGGGATGAGGTTTACCGGGAAGGTCGGCAAATGCCTTTAAAGTTGACCGATAAGCATCCAGACTACAGCACTGAGCTGACAAAGAGCTGATCCACTCAGTGCGGCAGCCATTTAAATGTAAATGAAGGGGCGATTATTTAAATCGCCGCTTCATTTTCCTATGCCAGGTAGCCTAACCTACATGCCTCTGTTGCCAGAGGCATGTAATCTAGACATACCCCAAGAGAAGAGAAACTGCTGTTGTACTTGGCTAGCCATTCCCAGTCTTTGTTTAATCCTAAACTGATGGGCTGTGTCTAGACTGGCAAGTTTTTCAGCAAAATCATCTGATGTTGCGGAAAAACTTGCCAGCTGTCTACACTGGCCGCTTGAATTTCCGGAAAAGCACTGACCATCTGTAAAATCATCAGTGCCGTCCTGGGTCAGACCAAAGGTCCATCTAGCCCAGTAGCCTGTCTGCCGACAGCGGCCAACCCTAGGGACCCTGGAGGGGATGGTCCGGAGACAGTGACCAAGCCATTTGTCTCGTGCCATCCCTCTCCAGCCTTCCACAAACTTTGGGCAGGGACACCACTCCTACCCCCTGGCTAATACCACTCCATGGACCCAACCTCCATCACTTGATCTCACTTCCCTTTAAACTCTGTTCTAGTTGTAGCCTTCACAGCCTCCTGCAGCAAGGAGTTCCACAGGTTGACTCTGTTTTGTGAAGAACAACTTTCTGTTACTAGTTTGAAGCCTGCTACCCATTCCTTTCCTTTGGTGTCCTCTAGTCCTTCCTTATGGGAACTAATGAAGAACTTTTCTGTATGCACCCTCTCCACCCAACTCCTGCTTTTAGAGACCTCTATCCTGTCCCCCCTCCGTCTCCTCTTTTCTAAGCTGAGAAGTCCCAGTCTCTTTAGCCTCTCTTCATATGGGACCTGTTCCCAACCCCTGATCATTTTAGTTGCCCTCCCCTCTCCCAGCCTCTCTCTTCCCCTCTCCCACCTCCTTTTCCCAGTCTCCCCCAGTTTTGTTCAATAAAGACAGATTCCATTTTTGACCACAATTGTCCTTTATTTTGTACATCAAGAAAAGGGGCTAGGGAAGGGTAAGTGGAAGGAGGTGAGGGAGGAATGGGCCACGAGCCTCCGATGGGGAGGACTGGGCTGGCTCTGTGGGCTTCTGGGGGTGGAAGCTCTCCTGCAGCCCCCCAATTGCCCCCTCTCCCCAGATGGCAGCCTGCGGCAAGTGCAGCCGGGCTGATGGCCGAGTGGTGTGATGTGCCCAGTGTGGGCACTCCGGGCACTCCAAGCCAGGACTGGTTTTCAAGCGGGGCACCCCTGAGAACTGTCTGTCAGGGGTGGGGGTCGGGACCCTTTAAGTACAGCCCTCGGCTAGCCTGAGACAGCATCTCCACGCTCTAAGTCCTCCTCTGATGCCCTGCGGGCACTGCTTCCGCACATCCTTAAGCCTGGTTCAGGGTCCACTCAATCTGGACATGCTAGTTCGAATTAGCAAAACGCTAATTCAAACTAGTTTTTAGTTCTAGACACATTAGTTCGAATTAGCTTAGTTCGAATTAACTAATACCAACTAAGTTAGTTCGAATTAGCGCTGTAGTGTAGACACACCCTCAGAGTCTAGGAAGCCACTCAGAAGTACTGAGACATATTCCATGGAATTAGACCATAGGGAGCCCTGGAGAAATGCACTTGACAGCCAACCATATCCCAACCCAATCCCCACCAGAATCTAACATGCTGCATTTGGCAGACACGGCCGCGAAGGGAAAAGCCCAAATGGACATTTGAGTAGAGGATCTTGGAATGTTTCCAATATGAGAATTCTGGTGGAAATGGCTAAATTTGCTCCTGAAAAAGAGGTGAAAGTTTTGTCTAACTTTTCTCCTTTGGAGATATTTTTTCTTTTGACATTTCAAAACTTGAAGATTGACCAGAGCCCTGGAAATCCACGAATCTCCCTTTCGCATCTGTGCCTCTCTACCATCCACGCATGTGGACATGGATCTCCATGGTTCATTACTGAGGATACCGAGGCAGATACAAATGTTGTATCTCTGCAGGGCTCTAACGGTCTAAAATCAAGATGGTTCTTTGACCAAATAGGCTCCTTTGATTTTTCAAAGAATGTACCCAGAGAGTGATAGATTTCTAACGGAAATTTCCTTTCTATTTTGATTTTATTTTGTAACAAATGTTTCTCTTCCCATTTTCCTTACAGGGTTACAATTTGCCAGTGGTGAAGCTCCAGTTAAAATAATGATGGTATACATCAAACAAATATTAATCAATCCCCCGCTTTCCCACTGTTCCAATTCATTGTACTTTTCAGTCTCTAGTAAGTCCGGTTGCGTGAAAGGATGACCTTCCCGACTGTGTTTCGAAAAGCTCCCTTCACTTCTTTGTTCCTCAGAGTGTAAATGATGGGGTTCAACACAGGGATCACAATTGTGTACATGAGGGATATCAGCTGATCGCTCTCGATGGTGGAGTTTAATTTGGGTTTCAGGTAACTCAGAATGCATGTTCCATAGTACAAAGTCACCACCGTGAGGTGGGAGGAGCAGGTGGAGAAGGCTTTACGCCTCCCCTCCGCTGACGGCAGCTTGAGGATGGTGGAGATGATGCGGACGTAGGACAGAACTATCACTAAAAAAGGGCCCAAAACAAACAGCACCAGCACGGCCAAGCTCACGATCGCGATCGTCCATGAGTTAGTGCAGAGCATCTTCTCGACTGATTCGGTGTAGCAGAAATAATAGGGGATGCGGTGGTCTCCACACATGGGCAGGCTGAAGGCCCGTGCGGTCTGAGCTACGGATACCGAGATGCCGATGAGCCACGAAGCCCCCATGAGCCCGGCACACACCTGACCACTCATGATGGTAGTGTAGTGCAACGGGTGGCATATGGCCACGTAGCGGTCGTAGGCCATGGCCGCGAGGAGGCAGCATTCTGTGAGGCCTGCAAGTATGAAGATGTTTATCTGGGCTGCGCAGCCTGTGAGGGAGATGGTCTTTTCCTCCACCAGGAGGTGAACCAGCAGCTGAGGGATCACATTAGTGGTGTAGCAGATTTCTGAGACAGACAGGTTCACCAGGAAGAAATACATGGGGGTGTGGAGGGAGGGGTTCAGCTTTACCAGCAGGACAATAAGCAGGTTCCCCATTAGGGCGAGCAAGTAGGTGAGAAGAAACACCAGAAACAGAAGGATTTGCAGCTCGCCAAGGTAGGAAAACCCCACCAGGATGAACACACCGGAGAGGGTCCGGTTCTCTCCAGCCTGGCTCTCAGAATTGGTCATCTGTAGGGGTGAGAAAGACCAGCACTGCGTCGGAACGAAACGAAACAAGGGCTGTGTCCAGACTCAGGGTTTTTTCCCCGAAAAAACTTCCCCTGCGTCCAGACTCAAGCCGCGTTCTTTCGAAATAATTTCGAAAGAACGCGGCTTTTCTTTCGATGGCGGTAAACCTCGTTTCACGAGGAAGAACGCCTTCTTTCGAAAGTTCGTCTTTCGAAAGAAGGCGTTCTTCAATGTAAATAGGGCTTCCTCGAAAGAGAGCATCCAGACTCACTGGGTGCTCTCTTTCGAAAAAGCGGATTGCTCTTTTGAAAGATCCGCCTGCAGTCTAGATGCGATCTTTCGAAAGAGCCTCTTTCGAAAGAAGCCTGCAGTCTAGACATAGCCCAAGTGAGTGAGAATCACACCATGTGGACTGGGGTCCTTACCATCGCAGATGCTTGAGATTAAAACTGGCTGCAGTTCTGTGTATAAATATGTAACCAGCCCCAATCCTCATCAGGCAGCAGCTGGGGTCACAAATTCTTTTGCTCTCCATGAAAATTCAAAAAGGGACCTTTCTTTCTTTCTTTCTTTCTTTCTTTCTTTCTTTCTTTCTTTCTTTCTTTCTTTCTTTCTTTCTTTCTTTCTTTCTTTCTTTCTTTCTTTCTTTCTTTCTTTCTTTCTTTCTTTCACGGAATCATGGATTACTAGGACTGGAAGGCACCTCGAGACGTCATCGAGTCAAGTCCCCTGCCCTCATGGCAGAACCCAGAACTGTCTAGACCATCCCTGATAGATATTTATTTAACCTGCTCTTAAATATCTCCAGAGATGGGGATTCCACAACCTCCCTGGGCAATTTATTCCAGTGTTTGACCACCCTGACAAGTAGGAACTTTTTCCTAATGTCCAACCTAAACCTCCCTTGCTGCAGTTTAAGCCCATTGCTTCTTGTTCTATCCTCAGAGGCCAAGATGAACAAGTTTTCTCTCTTCTCCTTGTGACACCGTTTTAGATACCTGAAAAATGCTCTCATGTCCCCTCTCAATCTTCTCTTTTCCAAACTAAACAAGCCCAATTATTTCAGTCTTCCTTCATAGCTCATGTTCTCTAGACCTTTCATCATTCTTTTTGCTCTTCTCTGGACCTTCTCCAATTTCTCCACATCTTTCTTGAAATGTGGTGCCCACAACTGGACACACTCCTCCAACTGAGGCCTAACCAGCGCAGAGTAGAGCGGAAGAATGACTTCTCGTGTTTTCCTCAGAACACAGCTGTTAATGCATCCTAGAATCATGTTGGCTTTTTTTGCAACAGCGTCACACTGTTGACTCATATTTAGCTTGTGGTCCACTCTGACCCCCAGATCCCTTTCTGCCGTACTCCTTCCTAGACAGTCGCTTCCCATTCTGTGTGTATAAGACTGATTGTTCCTTCCTACATGGAGCATTGCTCAGTGAGGAGGGGGAAATGGTAACAGGAAACTTGGAAATGGCAGAGATGCTTAATGACTTATTTGTTTCGGTCTTCACCAAGAAATCTGATGATGAAGGAATACCTGACATAGTGAATGCTAGTGGGAAGGGGGTAAGTTTAGAAGATTAAAAAAAAAGAACAAGTTAAAAATCACTTAGAAAAGTTAGATGTCGGCAAGTCACCAGGATCTGATGAAATACATCCTAGAATACTCAAGGAGCTGATAGAGGAGGAATCTGAGCCTCTAGCTCTCATCTTTGAAAAATCATGGAAGATGGGAAAGATTCCAGAAGATTGGAAAATGGGAGATATAGTGCCCATCTATAAAAAGGGAAATAAAAACAACCCAAGAAACTACAGAGCAGTCAGTTTAACTTCTGTGCCAGGAAATATAATGGAGCAAGTAATTAAAGAAATCATCTGTCAACACCTGGAAGATAATAAGGTGATAGGGAACAGCCAGCATGGATTTGTAAAGAACAAATCACGTCAAACCAATCTGATAGCTTTCTTTGATAGGATAACGAGTCTTGTGGATAAGGGAGAAGCGGTGGACACGGTATTCCTAGACTTTAGTAAGGCACTTGATATGGTCTCGTATGATATTCTTATCTATTAACTAGGCAAATACAACTTAGGTGGGGCTCTTATAAGGTGGGTGCATAACTGGCTGGATAACCGTTGTCAGAGAATCGATATTAACGGTTCACTAACCTCCTGGAGGGAGGGGTCTGTTTTGAGACCGGGTCTGTTCAAAATCTTCATCAACGATTTAGCTATTGGCATAGAAAGTACGCTTATTAAGTTTGCAGATGATATCGAACTGGGAGGGGTTGCAAGTGCTTTGGAGAATCGGATCATAATTCAAAATGATCTGGACAAACTGGAGAAATGGTCCGAGGTAAACAGAATGAAGTTGAATAAGGACAAATGCAAAGTGCTTCACTTAGGAAGGAACGATCAGTTTCACACATACAGAATGGGAAGCGACTGTCTAGGAAGGAGTACTGCTAAGGAATCTAGGGGTTATAGTGGACCACAATCTAAATATGAGTCAACAGTGTGATGCTGTTGCAAAAAAAGCAAACAGAACCATTTAATTCCTTCCTGCCTCTTTCATCGCACCATGCTGAGTGCATTGCTGTCTACCTGTCTACAAAACACACTTTTTTTTTACTTCAAGTTCTTTGTGGAGAGGGAACTTCAATAGAACTGGCAGGACATGGACTTGAGAGATGGGGAATTACAGTGAGCGATAACATGTATTGTATTTTCCTACTTTTCGCATCTTCCATATGGGGCTCTCAAAGCATCAGATACTAGCACGCTCATCAGCAGGCGGGAGAAAATTTGTTCTTCCTGGCCTCTGAGGATAGGACAAGAAGCAATGGGCTTAAACTGCCGCAAGGGAGGTTTAGGTTGGACATTAAGAAAAGTTCCTAACTGTCAGGGTGGTTAAACACTGGAATAAATTGCCTAGGGCGGTTGTGGAATCTCCATCTTTGGAGATATTGAAGAGTAGGTTAGATAAATCTCTATCAGGGGTGGTCGAGACAGTATTGGGTCCTGCCTTGAAGACGGGACTGGACTCGATGACCTCTCGAGGTCCCTTCCAGTCCTAGTATTCTATGAATTGGACAAGGAGTCCGCATTTCCAGAAATAGGAAGTGCAAAGAAGGCACCAGACCCACAAACACACAAACTCAATGGGAGGCTCAGAGAGAGAGAGAGTGAAATCAAAGCACGAAAGCAAAGGCAACTGCCGGGCCCAGAACTATATGAAAGAACAGGGACTGATTTTCTCATGCAAGGAAAGCTGGAGGAGAGGAGAGAATTCTCCTGCCTCTCGTAAGAGCTACGTGGGGGAATCTAGATCGGCCTTTGCGAGTGCTTTCCTCAGCACGACCATAGCAGGAAACGGTCCACGGTTCGTTCTCTTTTTTCCTCAGCTGAAAAAGGCAAAATAGCGCTCGACTGACATTCGATTCCAAGAGATCGATATAGAACCGAATGGACAATCATATACGGCCCTCAACGGCTATTTTTTCTCAGAGAAATGATTTTTTTCCCAGGAGGGATTCCGATGTATTTCTGGGTTTGTTGGCTGACATTGGAACAGGCCCTACATCAAAGGCAAAAATCCCTCGCCAGTAGGAAAGAGGGCAGTGTAGCTTCTTGTTGCTGGCAGTGGAGGGAGAGTTTCAGGGCACTCCTAGACCCTGCGTTGATAAGCAGGAGAACAGGGACGTGATGACGGAACCAGATATTATGTGGGGAGAGGGTCGAGGGAAATTCAGCAGAAAAAGTCCACCGGGGCAGAGAATGTGTCATGAGGGGATAATGGGAGGGGATTCCCTTCCTAGAAAAGGTCAGGGGGAACGCACCCAGTAGGCTGCATCCAGACCCCAAAACAAGACCCTCCTTAAGAATCAACGTTGCCGCTCAGATTCAATGGACGATGCTGGGGGTTGGGGAACAGAGGTGAGGAAAGACGAGAGAAGGGAGAAGTCGGAACCCCCCCCCGACACAGCAACAACGCAGACGCTGAATAGACGCATGGCGTGGGGATGGGCATGTTGGGTGCACGTCTCTGCCTCAAGTGGGCCCTATGGAACCACGGGACACGGACTTCACCTAGTATCATTAGCGTTAAAGCATTGAAGCCAAGGATAATATGTAAAAACACTATGAAGAGGTTTAACATCCATCCAAGCTCTTGGGAATCTATGTCATCAGATCACACCACCTGGCGACAATTATTACAACAGGGCACGTCATTTTTCGATAGGACCTGTGCAAGTCATGCAAAAGAACTCCGCCTCAGAAGGCAAAATGCTCAGATGCATGAAAACGGAAGTCGACTGGCATGTAGCTATTGTAATCGACTGGGCAAATCCAATACTGGACGCGTAAGCCATGAAAGAAGTTGCAGATCCAGGCACAACTCATAGATTGTCACTGCCGCTGCTTACCACCATCTCTCGAGACGAATGGATCATCTACAGTAGACTTCCAATAACCCAGCACCTTTGGGATCTAGGTGGTGCCAGATTATTGGATATGCTGAAATATCAGGAGGTACTGCATACTCCCAACCCAATCCCCCCCGCCAACCTTATGATCAGGTCCCGGAGCTGCTGGTACAGATACACGTCTCCCTCGAGGCACTGGGGTACATGCGCTGAGTGGCCGGCTTTTTACTGAGCTGGCCGGGACGCCGTGCATAACCCAATCCCCCTTCCCTACTCTTCCCCAGAGCTAAGCACCTCCCCTCCCTGCTGTAACCCATGTGAGAGCAGCTGACCTGAGCGGTTCCGGAATCCGTCCCTGTTCTGTCAGGAGCACTTGCCATTTTGATGCTGGACTGCCAGGAGTGCCGGACAATTGGGTGTCGGACTGTGGGAGTTTTACTGTATATATATAAATCCAAGAGCAGAACCTAGCTCATGATTGGTAAATGAGTGGATTTCAAACAGAGAGATTCAGCGAGTAACCGAGTAATGGATAGATGAATAGATAGACTGCCGGGTGGATTTGACAAAGATGGGGTGTATGGGGATGGACAGATAGATAGCTAGTTAGATAGATAGCTAGATAGATAGATAGATGGGGTGTGCGGGGATAGATAGCTAGATAGATAGATAGAGGGTGTGTGTGGAGATAGATAGATAGATAGATAGATAGATGTGAACACACACTATCCACGTGATCAGACACAAAAGCAGGTTCTCTGTGCCTGTATGTAAAATGGAAATGGAGAAATCAGCGACATGATTTTACTATTAATGCAGGTCTGGGCACAAAGTCCATGGACTTGAGTGGGAGAACGGTTGAGGGATTTTTCACCTATCTTGTGTGAAGCACAAAGCCATCTCCTTGCTGCCGGCTCTATACCGTGTAGAAGGAATCAGAGGGCTTATTATTTCATTCACTGGCTTCTGGGACCAAGTCCCCGGAGGAAATTCCTTGTCACATTCCTCGGAGGAGGAACAGCCCAGCCTCGAACATCAACAAAACACACCTCGGTAGTTGGGTCATGTCACGGGAATTGCCCCATCTTAGCAACATCCACAACATGCTTGTGTTCTATATAAAGTTTGGGATGGGATTTCCTCAGAGGGGCATAAGGGGATACTTTATCATCTAGAAGGAGGGATGATTTGTTTAAGGTCGGAAAAATGGCAAATGAAACTGAATGATGATAAATGTAAAGGAATGCTCGTTGGGAAAAAATAATCCCAACTCTACATACAATACGATGGGGACTAAGTTGGCTACAACGGCTCAAGAGAGAGATCTTGGCGTCATTGTGGGTAGTTCTTTGAAAACATCTACTCAACGTGCAGCAGCAGTAAAAAAAACCAAACCGAATCTTAGGAATCATTAAAAAAGGAATCATGGTACGCCCACATCTTCCATGTTGCTCTACTTGAAAGGTCCCTTCAAGAGTCCAAGAGGGGGAAGGTTCTGTTCCCGCTGGGGAATTACTGGTGTCCTTTTTACTCCAGATGCAGACTGAACCCCTTGGTTTAATTTACTGCAGAATTGGAGACCTATACCTTTCACTCACGTGAAGAAGGCCTCAGCCCCTTGGATAATCAAGCCCATTCTGAACAGTGAAGAACGGAAAATTACCAAGGACCCTAGCAAGGCCCTAGGGACAAATACAGCATAAAAAATTCAGGGAAAGAGATGGGGAATTTTTCGATTAGCTGGAAATCATTGAGGTGGTATAGGAGTAATGAATTCCCCATTTACTTTTTACCTCCTCTGCGACCCTTGATTTGTTCAGTCACCCTGAGCTCACCGCTGTTACATAGTATCACAGTTAGTTTCCTCTCGTTCATTGTCTGCTTCCCTTGCTGCCTATTTTTGTTCAACTGCACAACCAATGGCTGGGGGGCAGTGTGAAATAGATGGAGGAACCCAAAGGATGGAAGTCGGTGGGGTTTCTTGTGAACCGTCAGTCACAGCATGGTACTGGGAAGTGTCTCGGGGGCGGCCGGTCTCCACATGACCACGCCACCAAACTTCGGAAAGTTCAACTTGCCCAGTGCGAGGGCGACCAAATTTACCCCCTGCAAGTAGCAGGGACTCCAGTGGGATTGTGGGAAAGTCTTTATGTGTCACAGAACTCTGGCCTGGCGGTTCAGCCAAGTTCCTTAACACGTCGTTCTAGAACTTTCCGCTCTGTTGTGTTAGACACACACGGTCCAGGGCCCGGGGCAGGACAGTCTCCCACAAACTTGTACTAGGGCAGTCAATGAGTGTGTCTTGAGTGAGACAAGTTGCCTCTTTGCATGTGCTGAACGCGGAGTGACACACAGGGAAACAGGGAAGGCAACTTAGCCCGAGCGAAGTCAGCTGGTGTCATTTCCAGGTGTTCACGTCATGGGGTGTCTACTAACCTGCCAGGCCATTGCTTGTTGCTCTGATTATTGTTACCATCCCATCCTTTGCCCAATGAATGTAGGAAGCAGAGATCAGGGCATTGATGTGGGATTTACTTTGTTGAGTCAATTTGTGTTGGTGGCTGTTGGCAGTGTAGCCTGGGAAAATGAGTCACGCCTCCACCCAATTTGGCTTGATCAATTGTGACTTTGTTAGTACAATTACACTCATTTAGAGAGTCTCAATGTAATTTTCCTGAGAGACAAGGAAAAACAGTCAAGATTGACCAGGCAAAGTCACCCAGGTTAGATTATAACCATAGGCTACATTCGTGAACACCTAGGGTATGTCTAGACTACATACCTCTGTCGACAGAGGTATGTAGATTAGGCTACCCGGCATAGGGAAATGAAGCCGCGATTTAAATAATCATGGCTTCATTTAAATGTAAATGGCTGCCGCGCTCTGTCGACCAGCTGAAGATCAGCTGTTTATCGGCAGGTCGGTGCAGTCTAAACGTGCCGCGGTCGACAAGGAAGCCTTTGTCGACCGACGCACGTATGCCTCGTGAAACCCCTAGAAGTCCATCCTTCTTCCACAATGGTCATCACCTGCATGGCTCTCCAGATCTGGTCCTTCAGTAGCCTTCATCATTTTCAGGTTGAGCGTTTCTCCAGCTTTGAGCCCTCTTATATAGAGATATTTCAAAGTCTTTCCCATTCTCAATTGCTAATTCCCACCCCCAATGTTGATCCAACCCATTCTCCATTGTGTTTTTCATAACCTGTGCATAATCCATGCTCGAGCGCTAATAATAATCTGAATTTGTAGTTCCTGGGTCATATTGCTCTGTTTCTAAGTTACTCCCAGGAGGGGGAAATGCTGTTGGTTTATCATCATGGCTGTGTCTACACTGTCCACTTATTCCGGAAAATCAGCCGCTTTTCCGGAATAACTTTTCCGTTATAAGCATTTCCGGAAAATCATGCCAGTGTAGACGTAACCCATGTGTTTTTACTTCTTACTCACATCTTCCAACATGACGTTACTGATCTTGCCTAATAGCATAATTGAAAACAAATCAGCAAATTGGATCAAAAAATTCAAGTCTCCCACCTTCCCCATGCCCACAGAGACAGTTACCTGATCATAAAGGCAATCAGGTTGGTCAGGCATGACTTTCCCTTGGTGAATCCATGTTGACTATGCCTGATCATTACCTGATAGAAATGTAGCCGTGTTAGTCTGGTGTAGCTGAAACAAGATACAGGACTACGTAGCACTTTAAAGACTAAGAAGATGGTTTATTAGATGATGAGCTTTCGTGGGCCAGAATATTTGATCTGAGGAAGTGGGTCTGGCCCATGAAAGCTCATCATCTAATAAACCATCTTGTTAGTCTTTAAAGTGCTACATAGTGCTGTTTTTTGATCATTACCTATTCAATTCACTCCCTCTGGGGCAGCTGGCATTGGCCACTGTGGGCAGACAGGATACTGGGCTGAATGGATCTTTGATCTGACTCAGTCTGGCTGTTCTTATATTCTTAAGATAGAATAAAAACCATCCCATTCTGCTGGCCAGGATATTCCAGCGTCTTCATGTATTTAAATGAATCCTCGGCACATTTCAAGCAAGGAGTCATAGGTCTGTAACCCAGGGGTGCTGAGACCACCAAGAGGAAGAGTTTAGGCTGCTCTACGATCTGACTTAAGAGCAGCACAGCTCTTCGAACCTGCCATCGAGGCTCATGGGTTTTGCTCTTCACGTGCCAGGTTCAGTCCAGTTTGTTGACAGCCCGGGTGGTTTGACATGGCACGTAGATACAGTCATAAAACGGCTGGGCCAGGTAGGGAGGACTTGATTTGCAATTTATTATATTTAGGCAGCCACATAGGTCGACACGCAAACCAAACGGTATTTCCCCAAATAAGAAGAGAGTACGATATTTTTGACATCTAGCTATGCATTGATGTGCTATCTACACGGGCTTTTGGTGCAGTAGTGTGATATATTGATGGCCCCTCTCCTAGTTATACGACTTTTTATCACAGCTCTAATTTATGTCTGTAATTTCCAATATCAACAGTATCAGAGGGGTCGCCGTGTTAGTCTGGATCTGCAAAAGCGACGAGGAGTCCTGTGGCACCTTATAGACTAACAGATGTATTGGGGCATAAGCTTTCGTGGGCAAAGACCCACTTCGTCAGATGCATGTAGTGGAAATTTCCAGAGGCAGGTATAAATATGCAGGCCAGAATCAGGCTAAAGATAACGAGGTTAATTCAGTCAGGGAGGGTGAGGCCCACTTCTAGCAGGTGATGTGGAGGTGTGAATACCAAGGGTATGTTTAGACTACATGCCTCTGGCGACAGAGGCATGTAGATTAGGCTACCTGGCACAGGAAAATGAAGCCGCTTCATTTAAATTTAAATGGCCGCCGCGCTGTGCCGATCAGCTGTTTGTCGGCTCAGCGCTGTAGTCTGTTTGCTCCATGGTCGACATCAAAGGCATTTGTCGACCTCCCCGGTATGCCTCGTGGGATGAGGTTTACCGGGAAGGTCGGCAAATGCCTTTAAAGTTGACCGATAAGCATCCAGACTACAGCACTGAGCTGACAAAGAGCTGATCCACTCAGTGCGGCAGCCATTTAAATGTAAATGAAGGGGCCATTATTTAAATCGCCGCTTCATTTTCCTATGCCAGGTAGCCTAACCTAGGGTATGTTACACTACAGAGTTAATTCGAACTAAGCTAATTCGAACTAACGGATCCAGACTAAAAAATTAGTTCGAATTAGTGTTTTGCTAATTCGAACTAACATGTCCACATTAAGTGGACCCTGAAGCGGGGTTAAGGATGGCCGGAAGCAGTGCCGGCAGGGCATCAGAGGAGGACTTAGAGCGTGGAGCTGCTGTCTCAGGCTAGCCGAGGGCTGCGCTTAAAGGGACCCGACCCCCACCCCGGACAGACAGTTCTCAGGGGTGCCCCGCTTGCAAAGCAGTCCTGGCTTGGAGTGCCCTGAGTGCCCACACTGGGCACATCACACCACTCGGCCATCAGCCCGGCTGCACTTGCCGCAGGCTGCCATCTGGGGAGAGGGAGCAATTGGGGGGCTGCAGGAGAGCTTTCACCCCCAGAAGCCCGCAGGGCCAGCCCAGTCCTCCCCATCGGGGGCTCGTGCCCCATTCCTCCCTCACCTCCTTCCACTTACCCTTCCCTAGCCCCCCTTCCTGATGTACAAAATAAAGAAAACATGTGGTCAAAAATAGAATCTCTCTTTATTGAACAAAACTCGGGGAGACTGGGAAAAGGAGGTGGGAGAGGGGAAGAGAGAGGCTGGGAGAAGGGAGGGCAACTAAAATGATCAGAGGTTTGGAACAGGTCCCATATGAAGAGAGGCTAAAGAGACTGGCACTTCTCAGCTTAGAAAAGAGGAGATGGAGGGGGATATGATAGAGGTCTATAAAAGCAGGAGTGGGGTGGAGAGGGTGCATCAAGAAAAGTTCTTCATTAGTTCCCATAATAGAAGGACTATAGGACACCAAAGGAAAGGAATGGGTAGCAGGCTTCAAACTAATAACAGAAGTTCTTCTTCACAAAGCAAAGAGTCAACCTGTGGAACTCCTTGCTGCAGGAGGCTGTGAAGGCTAGAACTGGAACAGAGTTTAAAGGGAAGTGAGATCAAGTCATGGAGGTTGGGTCCATGGAGTGGTATTAGCCAGGAGGTAGGAGTGGTGTCCCTGCCCAAGGTTTGTGGCAGGCTGGAGAGGGATGGCATGAGACAAATGGCTTGGTCACTGTCTTTGGTCTATCCCCTCCAGGGTCACTAGGGTTGGCCGCTGTCGGCAGACAGGCTACTGGGCTAGATGGATATTTGGTCTGACCCAGGACGGCCATTGTAAGCTCAGGGCTAAGGGTCGGGGGTCTCAGTGGACCCCCTTGATTCTCTTGCACACTTGCTCCTGGGTGGCCAGGCTGGCAGCTATCCTGCCCTAGACGGCCACCTTCCTGTGTCTAGTGCGGAGATCGTGGACGAGGTCCACGATGTCCGCACTAGCCCAGGCGGGTGCCCGCCTCTTGCGGTCCCGGGCAAGCTCCCGGGAGCTGCCAGCCTGGTCCCGGGAAGAGGGGAAGGGCTGGGGGACATCGGGTGGGTGGCTCAATCCGTGCCAGGTGCAGGGTCTGCTGGCTGGGTGCTGGCAGGCTTGCACCTGGCACGGGCACCGTAGCCAGACCGTGCCGCTTTAATGGGTCCGGGGCCGGGAGGGGGGCAGACGAGTTTCTGTGGTGTTGGCCAGAGTGGCCACCAGGGAAACCTGGGGAGGGCTAGCCTCCCACTAGTTCGAATTAAGGGGCTACACACCCCTTAATTCGAACTAGGTAGTTCGAACTAGGCTTAATCCTCGTGGAATGAGGATTACCTAGTTCAAACTAAGCGCTCCGTTAGTTCGAATTAAATTCGAACTAGCGGAGCGCTAGTGTAGCGCCTATTAAAGTTAGTTCGAACTAACGTCTGTTAGTTCGAACTAACTTTGTAGTGTAGACATACCCCCAGAGTCTAGGAAGCCACTCAGAAGTACTGAGTCATATTCCATGGAATTAGACCATAGGGAGCCCTGGAGAAATGCACTTGACAGCCAACCATATCCCAACCCAACCCCCACCAGAATCTAACATGCTGCATTTGGCAGACACGGCCGCGAAGGGAGAAGCCCAAATGGACATTTGAGTAGAGGATCTTGGAATGTTTCCAATATGAGAATTCTGGTGAAAATGGCTAAATTTGCTCCTGAAAAAGAGGTGAAAGTTTTGTCAAACATTTCTCCTTTGGAGATATTTTTTCTTTTGACATTTCAAAACTTGAAGATCGACCAGAGCCCTGGAAATCCACCAATCTCCCTTTCGCATCTGTGCCTCTCTACCATCCACGCATGTGGACATGGATCTCCATGGTTCATTACTGAGGATACGGAGGCAGATACAAATATTGTATCTCTGCAGGGCTCTAACGGTATAAAATCAAGATGGTTCTTTGACCAAATAGGCTCCTTTGATTTTTCAAAGAATCTACCCAGAGAGTGATAGATTTCTAACGGAAATTTCCTTTCTATTTTGATTTTATTTTGTAACAAATGTTTCTCTTCCCATTTTTCTTACAGGTTTACAATAGGTAATCAATTTGCCAATGGTGAAGCCCCAGTTAAAATAATGAGGGTAAACGTCAAACAAATATTAATCAATCCTCCGCTTTCCCACTGTTCCAATTCATTGTACTTTTCAGTCTCTAGTATCTCCGGTTGCGTGAAAGGATGACCTTCCCGACTGTGTTTCGAAAAGCTCCCTTCACTTCTTTGTTCCTCAGAGTGTAAATTACGGGGTTCAACACAGGGATCACAATTGTGTACATGAGGGATATCAGCTGATCGCTCTCGAGGGTGGTGTTTGACGTGGGTTTCAGGTAACTCAGAATGGCTGTTCCATAGTACAAAGTCACCACCGTGAGGTGGGAGGAGCAGGTGGAGAAGGCTTTACTCCTTCCCGCCACTGACGGCAGCTTGAGGATGGTGGAGATGATGCGGACGTAGGACAGAACTATCAGTAAAAAAGGGCCCAAAACAAACAGCACCAGCACGGCCAAGCTCACAATCACGTTCTTCCATGAGTCAGTGCAGAGCATCTTCTCAACTGGTTCGGGGTAGCAGAAATAATGGTGGATGCGGTGGGATCCACACAAGGGCAGGCTGAAGGCCCGTGTGGTCTGAGCTACGGACACCGAGATGCCGATGAGCCACGAAGCCCCCATGAGCCCGGAACACACCTGACCACTCATGATGGTGGTGTAGTGCAACGGGTGGCATATGGCCACGTAGCGATCGTAGGCCATGGCCGCGAGGAGGCAGCATTCCGTGAGGCCTGCAAGTATGAAGATGTTTATCTGGGCTGCGCAGCCCGCGAAGGAGATGGTCTTTTCCTCCACCAGGAGGTGAATCAGCAGCTGAGGGATCACACTGGTGGTGCAGCAGATTTCCGAGACAGACAGGTTCACCAGGAAGAAATACATGGGGGTGTGGAGGGAGGGGTTGAGCTTTATCAGCAAGATAATGAGCAGGTTCCCCATCAGGGCGAGCAAGTAGGTGAGAAGAAACACCAGAAACAGAAGGATTTGCAGCTCGTCAAGGTAGGAAAACCCCACCAGGATGAAGACAACAGAGAGGGTCCGGTTCTCTCCAGCCTGGCTCTCAGAATTGGTCATCTGTAGGGGTGAGAAAGACCAACACTGCGTCGGAACGAAACGAAACAAGTGAGTGAGAATCACACCATGTGGACTGGGGTCCTTCCCATCGCAGATGCTTGAGATTAAAACCGGCTGCAGTTCTGTGTATAAATATGTAACCAGCCCCAATGCTCATCAGGCAGCAGCTGCTGGTGTCACAATTTCTTTCAGTCTCCATGAAAATTCAAAAAGGGATCTTTCTTTCTTTCTTTCTTTCTTTCTTTCTTTCTTTCTTTCTTTCTTTCTTTCTTTCTTTCTTTCTTTCTTTCTTTCTTTCTTTCTTTCTTTCTTTCTTTCTTTCTTTCTTTCTTTCTTTCTTCGGGTACGTCTAGACTACCGCGTTTTGTCGACGGAAGTTTTGTCGACAGATACTGTCGACAAAACTTCCGTCGACAATTTGCGTCCAGACACATGGAGTTCTGTCGACAAAGCAAGCCGCTTTGTCGACAGAACTCCGTAGTCTGGACGCAACGTTACAGGCAATAACACCTTCTGTCGACAGAACTCTGTCGACAGAAGGTGTTTTGCCTCGTAAAATGAGGTATACCAGCGTCGACAAAACCGCGGAGTTCTGTCGACGTTATGTCGACAGAACTCTGCGGTAGTGTAGACGCTGGTATTGTTTTGTCGACAAAAGTCCACTTTTGTCGACAAAACTAGGTAGTCTAGACACACCCTGCATCTACACAGCTCCCTAAACTCAAAATAAAATAAGATTCACAATTTGCACTACACAAATTGTGTAGCTTATTTTGAGTCTATTTTGAAATAGCTTATTTCGTCATTTGGTGCTGTCTACTCAGCTCCAAATTTCAAAATACAGTGCTATTTTGAGCCATCCCTGACTTCTTATACAATGAGGTTTCCAGGGATGGCAAAATAGCACATCCCCTATATTTCAAGTAGTTCAAAGGACAGGGGGTCACTATTTTGGGATACCTGTGGTATCCTGAAATAATTTGCTGTGTAGACATATCCTCTTTCTTTCTTGCTTGCTTTCTTTCTTTCTTTCATGGATTGAAAGGTCCTTTCATGGACTGAGAACTGGTTAAAAAACAGGAAACGAAGGGTAGGAATAAATGGTAAATTTTCAGAATGGAGAGGGGTAACAAGTGGTGTCCCCCAACGGTCAGTCCTAAAACCAATCCTATTCAACTTATTCATAAATTATCTAGAGAGGGGTACGCCGTGAGGTAGTAAAGTTTACAGATGATACTAAACTGTTCAAGATAGTCAAGACAGAAGCAGACTGTGAAGAGCTTCAAGAAGATCTCACCAAACTAAGTGATTGGGCAACAAAATGGCAAATGAAGTTTAACGTGGATAAGTGTAAAATAATGCATGTTGGAAAAAACAACCCCAACTATAAATATTCTCGTTTTTGAGACCCTATTCTCGAAAGCACTTGCCACCCCTCCCAGCTTGGTATCATCTGCAAAATGAATAAGTGCACCTTCTATGCCAATATCGAAATCATTGATATCAATATAGGCACAATCAATTTTTCAGAAGGGATTTTATTTGTTGGCTAAAATTTGGATCGGACCTAAATAAGAGGAGATATTTACTTACCACTAGGAAAGAGATGTATGTAGCTTCTTCTCTCTCACACGAGTGATATTATCAGAGCTCTTCACGGCGTCTAGACACTGCATTTGTAAACAGGAGAATATGAAAACTATTAATGAGCCAGATATTATGTGGGGAGAGGGTTGAGATAAATTCAGCGGAAAGAGCCCACAGTGTAACCATAATGTGGTGCAGGGGAGCAGATCCTCTTACTACAGAAGATCAGACTGAACCCACCCAGCGGTCGGTCTCTATCCAGACCCAGGAACAGACCCTCCTTGAGAACCAACATTTCACTCCCGTTCAGTGGCTCGTGAGGGCGGTTGGGGAACAGAGGAGGGTGAAGATAAGAGAAGGAAAAACCAACCAACAACCTCACAGACACAACCAAACACAGACACTGAATGGACTCATGGCAGGGTGATGGGCGTGTTGGATACATCTCTGGCACTCTGGCGGGCACTATGGAAACACGGGACAAGGACGTTACCTAGTATCACTGGCGTAAAAGCGCAGGAGTCAAGCTCAGGACCCAACCCGGGATTCTTAAATGAGTGGAGTTCAGACAGAGAGATTCAGAGAGTTGCAGATAGATAGACTGCTGGGGGGGGGAGGGGAGAGGGCGCGGATTGGACAAAATTAGATAGATAGATAGATAGATAGATAGATAGATAGATAGATAGATAGATAGATAGATAGATAGATAGATAGATAGATAGAGGGGGTGTGTGGGGATAGATAGATAGATAGATAGATAGATAGATAGATAGATAGATAGATAGATAGATAGATAGATAGATAGATAGATAGATGTATGTGAACACACACACAACCCCCATGGTCAGATACAAAATCAGGCTCTCTGTGCATGTATGTAAAATTGAAAGAAGAAACCAGGGCACTCAAGAAACATGATTTTGCTTTCATTGCAGATCAGGGCACTACATCCATGGTCTTGAGTGGGAGAACGGTTGGGGGATTTTTCACCTACCTTGTGTGAGAAGCACAGAGCCATCTCCTCCCTGCCAGTGCTGCTCATGTGGAAGGAAATCGAAGGGGGTTTTATTTCATTTGCTGGCTTCTGGGACCACATCCCTGGAGCAATTCTCTGGCCAGATTCCCGGGAGGAGGCACGGCCCGGCCTCGCACGACACCACGACAAACATCACCGGCTCAGTCCTGTCCTGGGAATTGCACCATCCCCATCCACAGCCATATCACGTGTGTTTTCTATGTGATATTTGGGATGGGATTTACTGATGGTTGTAAATTGTGGGGCACTTTATGGCCTAGCAGGAGGAACGATGCGTCCAACGTCACAAGCAGACGGACTCAGGAACAACCCCGGGGCTCACGGCTCCAGTTCCCTGATGCTTTGACTCTGGGCCTCGCTCAGAACCACGATTTGAACCCAGTTGCCAAGGGCTCAATTTATGAGGGTCTGGGAGGGGCAGTAGTAGCCTCCCCTCCTGAGTTTGAACCCCTGGATTTCATACCTGAGGTCTGCTTAAAGCAGCAGGCCCTGACTCCAGTGGCAGGTCTGAAATGCAACAGAGTTTGAGCTGCTTGCAAGTCCGGGCTCCAGGGGCTGTTCTGAAATGCAACACAGTTTGAGCTGCATGCAGCTTCACCTGTGGGGCAGGGAGTTTGTTATAAAAAGAGGGAGGCAGGTAATTCAGAATAACAAGAGGCTGGGTTTTCCCATCATGGCAAGATCATTAGATCATCATGAAAACAGTCACTCCACTTAAAAGATGGGGGGGAAGTATAGGAGTGAGTGTTGCGCTGCAGGGATCTGTATTTGGATCACTGTGTTAAACGTATACATGTTCTTGAAAACAGGGATCAAAAGGGACTAATCCCAAAGGGTATGTCTACACTACAGCGCTAGTTCGAACTAACTTAGTTCGAATTAGTTAATTCGAACTAAGCTAGTTCGAACTAACGCATCTAGAACTAAAAACTAGTTCGAACTAGCAAGTCCACATTGAGTGGACTCTGAACAGGGCTTAAGGATGGCCGGAAGCAGTGCCGGCAGGGCATAAAAGGAGGACTTAGAGCATGGAGATGCTGTCTCAGGCTAGCCGAGGGCTGCGCTTAAAGGGTCCCGACCCCCACCCCGGACACACAGTTCTAAGGGGTGCCCCGCTTGCAACGAAGTTCTGGCTTGGAGTGCCCTGAGTGCCCACACTGGGCACATCACACCACTCGGCCATCAGCCCGGCTGCACTTGCCGCAGGCTGCCATCTGGGGAGAGGGAGTAATTGGGGGGCTGCAGGAGAGCTTCCACCCCCAGAAGCCCGCAGAGCCAGCCCAGTCCTCCCCATCGGGGGCTCGTACCCCATTCCTCCCTCACCTCCTTCCACTTACCCTTCCTTAGCCCCCCTTCTTATTGATGTACAAAATAAAGATAACGTTTCTTCCAACATTGACTCTGTCTTTATTGAAAAAAAACTGGGGGAGACTGGGAAAAGGAGGTGGGAGAGGGGAAGAGAAAGGCTGGGAGAGGGGAGGGCAACTAACATGATCAGGGGTTGGGAACAGGTCCCAGATGAAGAAAGGCTACAGAGACTGGGACTGTTCAGCTTAGAAAAGAGGAGACGGAGGGGGGACAGGATAGAGGTCTCTAAAAGCAGGGGTTGGGTGGAGAGGGTGCATTCAGAAAAGTTCTTCCTGAGTTCCCATAAAGAAGGACTAGAGGACACCAAAGGAAATGAATGGGTAGCAGGCTTCAAACTAGTAAGAGAAAGTTCTTCTTCACAAAGCAAATAGTATACCTGTGGAACTCCTTGCTGCAGGAGGCTGTGAAGGCTAGAACTAGAACAGAGTTTAAAGGGAAGTGAGATAAAGTGATGGAGGTTGGGTCCATGGAGTCCTATTAGCCAGAGGGTAGGAGTGGTGTCCCTGCCCAAAGTTTGTGGAAGGCTTGAGAGGGATGGCACGAGACAAATGGCTTGGTCATTGTCTTCGGTCCATCCCCTCCAGGGTCCCTAGGGTTGGCCGCTGTTGGCAGACAGGCTACTGGGCTAGATGGACCTTTGGTCTGACCCAGTACGGCCATTGTAAGCTCAGGGCTCAGTGTCGGGGGTCTCAGTGGACCCCCTTGATTTTCATGCACACCTGGTCCTGGGTGGCCAGGCTGGCAGCTCTCCTGCCCTAGACGGCCACTTTCCTGTGCCTAGTGCGGAGATCGTGGACGAGGTCCACGATGTCCGCACTAGCCCAGGAAGGTGCCCGCCTCTTGCGGTCCAGGGCAAGCTCCCGGGAGCCGCCAGCCTGGTCCCGGCAAGAGGGGGTGGGCTTGGGGGCATCGGGTGGGTGGCTCTGTGCCGTGCCAGGTGCAGGGTCTGCTAGCTGGGTGCTGGCAGGCTTGCACCTGGCACGGGCACCGTAGCCAGCCCGTGCCCCTTTAAGGGGTCTGGGGCCGGGAGGGGGGCATAGAGTTTCCCTGGTGTTGGCCAGAGTGGCCACCAGGGAAACCTGGGGAGGGCTAGCCTCCCACTAGTTCGAACTAAAGGGCTACACAGCCCTTAGTTCGAACTAGCTAGTTCGAACTAGGCGTTAGTCCTCGTAAAATGAGGTTTACCTAGTTCGAACTAAGCGCTCTGCTAGTTCGATTCAAATTCGAACTAACGGAGCGCTAGTGTAGCACCTATTAAAGTTAGTTCGAACTAACGTCCGTTAGTTCGAACTAACTTTGTAGTGTAGACATACCCAAAGTTACAAAGGGATCTCACCCAACTAGGTGACTGGGCATCACAAAGGCAGATTGAATTCAGTGGTTTGAGCATTGAGCTGCTAAACCCAGGGTTGTGAGTTCAATTCTTGAGGGGTATGTCTACACTACCCTCCTATTTCGAACTAGGAGGGTAATGTAGGCATATTGCAAATGAAGCCCGGGATTTGAATTTCCCGGTCTTCATTTGCATAAGCCGGGCGCCGCCATTTTTAAATCCCGGCTGGTTCGAACCCCGTGCCGCGCGGCTACACGCGGCACGAACTAGGTAGTTCGAACTAGGCTTCCTAGTCCGAACTACCGTTCCTCCTCGTGGAATGCCTACACTACCCCGCTAGTTCGAAATAGTGGGGTAGTGTAGACATACCCGAGGAGACTAGTTAGGGATCTGAGGCAAATCTGTCAGGGATGGTAGTTGCCCTTCCAGGAGGACAGGGGACTGGATTCAATGACCTCTCAAGGTCCCTTCCAGTTCTACTGTTCTATGAAGTGCACAGTAATACCCCTGGGAAAATAAAAGCATCCGAGCTATGCTTACAAAATTGCTGATCCCACTCCAGAGAAATCAAAGAACGAAGGTCTTGGAACGCTGATGGACAGTTGCCTGAAAACGTGTGTGCTAAAAATTAAACAGAGAATCGACTATTGTGTCCCGTAGTCTAGACGTTAGTGTGTGACCCTGTTAGGCCTGTTCCTGCTGGAGTCTATGAGTAAGGCCTGTCCCTTGCTCAGCATATTGGCAGAGTCCTGTCCCTTGTGGCCTAGGCCTCAGGCCTCACCCCAGGCCTGTGGCACGGGGGCTGATGGGTCAGGCCTCCATCTCCCTGCACACACGTGTCCCTGGTTCTCCCCCCTCTCTCACAGAGTTAGTCCTGGCATTCCGGGAGCTTGCCCTGACTTGGGTCCTGCTACAAAAAAGGGTTCGTTTTTTTTCGGGAAAAAAAAAACATCCAGACTACTTTTTGAAAAACTTGCTTTCAAAAAAGCGATCGGAAGAAGATATTTAAATTAGCACCGAATTTGCATGTCTCCTTTCGGGGAAAAAAACCCCGTAGTCTAGACAGACCCTGCTTGGCACCAGGCCCAGGCTGGGAGCATGTTACCGAGGGGTTTGGACAGAGCAGGTTGTGAGGAGACACGTTGGCACCAACCCCCCCCCAAAAACTATCCCCCAGGGGAGAGCACACCCGGAGGACAGTGTGTGACCCGCACAACTTGACTGAGGGGGGATATGATAGAGGTCTATAAAATCATGAGTGGTGTGGAGAGGGCTGATAAAGAAAAGTTATTTATTAGTTCCCATAATAGAAGAACTAGAGGACACCAAATGAAATTAATGGGGAGCAGGTTTAAAACTAATAAAAGAAAGTTCTTCTTCACACAGCGTGTTGTCAACCTGTGGAACTCCTTGCCAGAGGAGGCGGTGAAGGCTAGGACTATAATAGAGTTTAAAGAGAAGCTGGATAAATTCATGGAGGTTAGGTCCATAAAAGGCTATTAGCCAGGGGATAAAATGGTGTCCTTGGCCTCTGTCTGTCAGAGGCTGGAGAAGGATGGCAGGAGACAAATCGCTTGATCATTGTCTTCGGTCCACCCTCTCTGGGGCACCTGGTGCTGGCCACTGTCGGTAGACAGGATACTGGGCTAGAAGGACCTTTGGTCTGACCCAGTACGGCCGTTCTTATGTTCTTATGTTCTAACTTGGAACGTCCCCAACCCACAGACACAGCCAGGCAGGAGAAGCCAGCAGACTCTTTTCCCTGGTGCCTGGGACTCTCGGCCCATGGAGAGGTCACCAGAAAGGTTTGGGGTGACGCAGGCGCCGACAGAGTGGGAACGAATCTCAAAGAAAAACAACCAGAATCTCCAGAGGCCACGGCGCCCCCAGAAGAGCTGGCGTGATTGTCTCTCCGTTTGTTTTCCCAGAGATGCTAATTCCTGCCCCAGCTCCGCAGAGAAATGCTGTTCACGCACAGCTACGGAGAAGTGCATCATCCGTGTTGATCTACTTGTAAGGTCCCGTCAGGAGGCCAGGAGGGGAAGGTTCTGCTCCCGCAAGGGGAATTATTTGTGTCCTTTTTCTCCTGGTGTTGATTAACCCCCTGAGTCTGATTTACAGCTGGATTGGGGACTTGTCTCCCCCACCGACTTCCGGGAGACCTCAGCCCCGCGGCAAATCAAGCCCATTTCGAACGGTGCGGAACCAAGGACCATAGCCGGGCCCTGGTTACAAACACAGCACAGAAAGCTCTAGGAAAGAGACGGGGAATTTTTTGATTAGCTGCCACTCATCAATGAGTTACAGTTGGGGAGGTCTAGGTTGGATATTAGGAAAAACAATTTCCATTGGACAGTGGGGAAGCACTGGGATGGGTTCCCTACGGAGGGGGTGGAATCTCTATCCCTAGAGGTTTTTAAGTCTCAGGTTGACCAAGTCCTGGTTGAGATGCTTGAGTTGGGATTGGTCCTGCCTTGGACAGAGGGCGGGACTTGACAACATCCTGAGGTCTCTTCCAGCTCTAGGAGTCTATGGGTATGTCTAGCCTGCATCCCTCTGTCACGAGGCATAAGAGATGCAGTCTAGACATACCCTATGGCTGTGTCTAGACTGGCAAGTTTTTCCGCAAAATTAGATGATTTTGCAGAAAATCTTGCCAGATGTCTACACTGGCCCCTTGAATTTCCGGAAAATCACTGACGATCTCATGTAAAATCATCAGTGCTTTTCCAGAAATACTATGCTGCTCCCGTTCGGGCAAAAGTCTTTTTCCGAAAGACTTTTGCACAAAAGGGCCAGTGTCGACAGAATAGTACTGTTTTCCGCAAAAAAACCCCGATCGTGAAAATGGCGATCGGGGCTTTTTTGCGGAAAACCGCATCTAGATTGGCCACGGACGCTTTTCCGCAAAAAGTGCTTTTCCGGAAAAGCATCCTGCCAAACTAGACGCGATTTTTCCGAAAATGCTTTTCACGGAAAACTTTTCCGTGAAAACCATTTTCGGAAAATCATGCCAGTGTAGACGTAGCCATGGTGTCATGTTGCCAGATGAACTGCAGCTCAGAAGTTTCTCTTTGAAGTCTGGTCTTGGGGTGTGTCTAGACTACTGAGTTTTGTCGACAAAAATGGACTTTTGTCGGCAAAACAATACCTGCGTCTACACTACCGCTGAGTTCTGTCGACATAACGTCGCCAGAACTCAGCAGTTTTGTCGACCCTGGTAAACCTCATTTTACGAGGCATAACGCCTTCTGTTGACAGAGTTCTGTCGATAGACAGTGTTATTGCCTGTTGGGTTGCGTCTAGACTACACGGTTTTGTCGACAAAGCAGCTTGCTTTGTCGACAGAATTGAATGTGTCTAGATGCTCTATGTCGACAGAAGTTTTGTCGACAGATACTGTCAACAAAACTTCTGTCGACAAAACCCTGTAGTCTAGACGTACTTGATGGTTTTTTGCTGCGGGATGCCTACCTTTAAATCTGCAATTGTGTGTCCAGGGAGATAGAAGTGTTCTCCTACAGGTTTTTGTATATTGCCGTTCCTAAGATCTGGTTTGTGTCCATTTATTCTTTTACGTAGGGACTGTCCAGTTTGGCCGATGTATATAGTAGAGGGGCATTGCTGGCACAGGATGGCGTATATCATATTGGTAGATGTGCAGGTGAATGAAGCAATGATGGAGTGGCTGACATGGCTAGGTCCTGTGACGGTGTCGCTGGTGTAGATATGAGGGCAGAGTTGGCACCGAGGTGTGTTGCATGGATTGGTTCCTGAGTTAGAGTTACTGTGGTGTGATGTATAGTTGCAGTATAAACATGTTCATCTGACTCAGGAACATCC
The DNA here is from genome assembly GCF_049634645.1 of Pelodiscus sinensis. NCBI lineage: Eukaryota > Metazoa > Chordata > Testudines > Trionychidae > Pelodiscus > Pelodiscus sinensis. The sequence goes on from NC_134740.1 coordinate 3,260,446, forward strand.
ACGTGAAATCCTCTGGCCTGAGTCAAGCTGAACATCAGACCAGATGGTCAAGACGGTCCCTTAGTGCCTTGTAATCAATGAATCTGTGTTGTGCAGCATGGGGTTCTCATGCAACCTTAAGGTGGCCAGATGGTTTACCCCAAAATACCAAATGCCCCCTTCCCCTCCCCCCAAAAAAAACACTGGGGAAAAAATTCTGTTGAACCAAAAACCAAAAAATGGACCCAGAGACTTAAGCAAAAAAATACAAAAAATAAAACAGCCTGGCCCCTTTAAGAAAAGTTTTTAGGCCTTTTGCCAGCGGCCATCTTGTTTTCTTGATCAAAGCCAGAAGGCAGCTTCTCTGAGGAACCAGGTAAGCAGGGGGGATGGGGAGCTGAGAGGGGGAACGGGGAGCTGAGGTGGGGAGAGGCTAGGCCCGGTTGCTGTAAGGTTGCCAGGTGTCCAGTATTTTTGTCTCCTGGCAGGAAAAAAAATCGGAAAATACCGGACATTGTAGGTTACTGGGTTTTTTTACTGTACAGAAGGCGAAAATACCGGACTGTCTGGATCAATACTGGACACCTGGCAACCCTGTGCAACCTGCCAACACAGAGCTCTGCACCTGTCCCGAGGGCAAAGGCAGTGAGGGTCTGTCTCTGAGAGTCGTTACGGGACACGGTCAGGTCGGGCATTGGAAGATCTGTCAGGGTATGTCTACACTACAGAGTTAGTTTGAACTAACAGACGTTAGTTCGAACTAACTTTAATAGGCGCTACACTAGCGCTCCGTTAGTTCGAATTTAATTAAAACTAGCGGAGCGCTTAGTTCGAACTAGTTAAACCTCATTTTACGAGGATTAAGCCTAGTTCGAACTAGCTAGTTCGAATTAAGGGCTGTGTAGACCCTTAATTCGAACTAGTGGGAGGCTAAGGCTTCCCAGGTTTCCCTGGTGGCCACTCTGGCCAACACCAGGGAAACTCGTCTGCCCCCCTCCCGGCCCCGGACCCTTTAAAGGGGCACGGGCTGGCTACGGTGCCCGTGCCAGGTGCAAGCCTGCCAGCACCCAGCCAGCAGACCCTGCACCTGGCACGGATCGAGCCACCCACCCGATGCCCCCCAGCCCCCCCCTCTTCCCGGGACCAGGCTGGCGGCTCCCGGGAGCTTGCCCGGGACCGCAAGAGGCGGGCACCCGCCTGGGCTAGTGCGGACATCGTGGACCTCGTCCACGATCTCCGCACTAGGCCCAGGAAGGTGGCCGTCTAGGGCAGGATTGCTGCCAGCCTGCCCACCCAGGAGCAGGAGTGCATGAAAATCAAGGTGGTCCAGTGAGACCCCCGACCCTGAGCCCTGAGCTTACAATGGCCGTCCTGGGTCAGACCAAAGGTCCATCTAGCCCAGTAGCCTGTCTGCCGACAGCGGCCAACCCTAGGGACCCTGGAGGGGATGGTCCGGAGACAGTGACCAAGCCATTTGTCTCGTGCCATCCCTCTCAAGCCTTCCACAAACTTTGGGCAGGGACACCACTCCTACCCCCTGGCTAATACCACTCCATGGACCCAACCTCCATCACTTGATCTCACTTCCCTTTAAACTCTGTTCTAGTTGTAGCCTTCACAGCCTCCTGCAGCAAGGAGTTCCACAGGTTGACTCTTTGCTTTGTGAAGAACAACTTTCTGTTACTAGTTTGAAGCCTGCTACCCATTCCTTTCCTTTGGTGTCCTCTAGTCCTTCTTTATGGGAACTAATGAAGAACTTTTCTGTATGCACCCTCTCCACCCAACTCCTGCTTTTAGAGACCTCTATCCTGTCCCCCCTCCACCTCCTCTTTTCTAAGCTGAGAAGTCCCAGTCTCTTCAGCCTCTCTTCATATGGGACCTGTTCCCAACCCCTGATCATTTTAGTTGCCCTCCCCTCTCCCAGCCTCTCTCTTCCCCTCTCCCACCTCCTTTTCCCAGTCTCCCCCAGTTTTGTTCAATAAAGACAGATTCCATTTTTGAACACAATTGTCCTTTATTTTGTACATCAAGAAAAGGGGCTAGGGAAGGGTAAGTGGAAGGAGGTGAGGGAGGAATGGGGCACGAGCCCCCGATGGGGAGGACTGGGCTAACTCTGTGGGCTTCTGGGGGTGGAAGCTCTCCTGCAGCCCCCCAATTGCCCCCTCTCCCCAGATGGCAGCCTGCAGCAAGTGCAACCGGGCTGATGGCCGAGTGGTGTGATGTGCCCAGTGTGGGCACTCCGGGCACTCCAAACCAGGACAGGTTTTCAAGCGGGGCACCCCTGAGAACTGTCTGTCCGGGGTGGGGGTCGGGACCCTTTAAGCACAGCCCTCGGCTAGCCTGAGACAGCAGCTCCACGCTCTAAGTCCTCCTCTGATGCCCTGCCGGCACTGCTTCCGGCCATCCTTAAGCCCGGGTCAGGGTCCGCTTAATGTGGACATGCTAGTTCGAATTAGCAAAACGCTAATTTGAACTAGTTTTTAGTTCTAGACGCGTTAGTTCGAATTAGCTTAGTTCGAATTAGCGCTGTAGTGTAGACATACCCTCAGAGTCTAGGAAGCCACTTAGAAGTACTGAGACATATTCCATGTAATTAGACCATAGGGAGCCCTGGAGAAATGCACTTGACAGCCAACCATATCCCAACCCAACCCCCACCAGAATCTAACATGCCGCATTTGGCAGACACGGCCGCGAAGGGAGAAGCCCAAATGGACATTTGAGTAGAGGATCTTGGAATGTTTCCAATATTAGAATTCTGGGGGAAATGGCTAAATTTGCTCCTGAAAAAGAGGTGAAAGTTTTGTCAAACATTTCTCCTTTGGAGATATTTTTTCTTTTGACATTTCAAAACTTGAAGATCGACCAGAGCCCTGGAAATCCACGAATCTCCCTTTCGCATCTGTGCCTCTCTACCATCCACTCATGTGGACATGGATCTCCATGGTTCATTACTGAGGATACGGAGGCAGATACAAATGTTGTATCTCTGCAGGGCTCTAACGGTCTAAAATCAAGATGGTTCTTTGACCAAATAGGCTCCTTTGATTTTTCAAAGAATCTACCCAGAGAGTGATAGATTTCTAACGGAAATTTCCTTTCTATTTTGATTTTAGTTTGTAACAAATGTTTCTCTTCCCATTTTCCTTACAGGGTTACAATTTGCCAGTGGTGAAGCTCCAGTTAAAATAATGATGGTATACATCAAACAAATATTAATCAATCCCCTGCTTTCCCACTGTTCCAATTCATTGTACTTTTTAGTCTCTAGTATCTCCGGTTGCATGAAAGGATGACCTTCCCGACTGTGTTTCGAAAAGCTCCCTTCACTTCTTTGTTCCTCAGAGTGTAAATGATGGGGTTCAACACAGGGATCACAATTGTGTACATGAGGGATATCAGCTGATCGCTCTCGATGGTGGAGTTTAATTTGGGTTTCAGGTAACTCAGAATGGATGTTCCATAGTACAAAGTCACCACCGTGAGGTGGGAGGAGCAGGTGGAGAAGGCTTTACTCCTTCCCGCCACTGATGGCAGCTTGAGGATGGTGGAGATGATGCGGACGTAGGACAGAACGATCAGTAAAAAAGGGCCCAAAACAAACAGCACCACCAGGGCCAAGGTCACGATCATGTTCTTCCATGAGTCAGTGCAGAGCATCTTCTCGACTGGTTCTGCGTCGCAGTAATAATGGTGGATGCGGTGGGATCCACACATGGGCAGGCTGAAGGCCCGTGTGGTCTGAGCTACGGACACCGAGATGCCGATGAGCCACGAAGCCCCCATGAGCCCGGCACACACCTGACCACTCATGATGGTGGTGTAGCGCAACGGGTGGCATATGGCCACGTAGCGGTCGTAGGCCATGGCCGCGAGGAGGCAGCATTCCGTGAGGCCTGCAAGTATGACGATGTTTATCTGGGCTCTGCAGCCCATGAGGGAGATGGTCTTTTCCTCCACCAGGAGGTGAACCAGCAGCTGAGGGATCACACTGGTGGTGGAGCAGATTTCTGAGACAGACAGGTTCACCAGGAAGAAATACATGGGGGTATGGAGGGAGGGGTTGAGCTTTATCAGCAGAATAATGAGCAGGTTCCCCATCAGGGCGAGCAAGTAGGTGAGAAGAAACACCAGAAACAGAAGGATTTGCAGCTCGCCAAGGTAGGAAAACCCCACCAGGATGAACACACCGGAGAGGGTCCGGTTCTCTCCAGCCTGGCTCTCAGAATTGGTCATCTGTAGGGGTGAGAAAGACCAACACTGCGTCGGAACGAAACGAAACAAGTGGGTGAGAATCACACCATGTGGACTGGGGTCCTTCCCATCGCAGATGCTTGAGATTAAAACCGGCTGCAGTTCTGTGTATAAATATGTAACCAGCCCCAATCCTCATCAGGCAGCAGCTGCTGGTGTCACAATTTCTTTCAGTCTCCATGAAAATTCAAAAAGGGACCTTTCTTTCTTTCTTTCTTTCTTTCTTTCTTTCTTTCTTTCTTTCTTTCTTTCTTTCTTTCTTTCTTTCTTTCTTCTGCATCTACACAGCTCCCTAAACTCAAAATAAGATTCGCAATTTGCACTACACAAATTGCGTAGCTTATTTTGAGTCTATTTTGAAATGGATTATTACCTCATTTGGGCTATGTCTAGACTGCAGGCTTCTTTCGAAAGAGGCTCTTTCGAAAGCATCTTTCGAAAGATCGCGTCTAGACTGCAGGCGGATCTTTCGAAAGAGCAAGCCGCTTTTTCGAAAGAGAGCACCCAGCGAGTCTGGATGCTCTCTTTCGAGGAAGCCCTATTTACATTGAAGAACGCCTTCTTTCGAAAGAGGAACTTTCGAAAGAAGGCGTTCTTCCTCGTGAAACGAGGTTTACCGCCATCGAAAGAAAAGCCGCATTCTTTCGAAATAATTTCGAAAGAACGCAGCTTGAGTCTGGACGCAGGGGAAGTTTTTTCGGGAAGGGGAACTTTTTTTTTCGGGAAGGGGAACTTTTCCCGAAAAAACCCCTGAGTCTGGACACAGCCTTGGTGCTGTCTACGCAGCTCCAAATTTCAAAATACAGTGCTATTTTGAGCCATCCCTGACTCCTCATACAATGAGGTTTACAGGGATGGCAAAATAACACATCCACTATATTTCAAATAGTTCAAAGGACACGGGGTCACTATTTTGGGATACCTGTGGTATCCTGAAATAATTTAATAATTTGCTGTGTAGACATACCCTCTTTCTTTCTTTCTTTCTTTCTTTCTTTCTTTCTTTCTTTCTTTCTTTCTTTCTTTCTTTCTTTCTTTCTTTCTTTCATGGATTGAAAGGTCCTTTCATGGACTGAGAACTGGTTAAAAAACAGGAAACGAAGGGTAGGAATAAATGGTAAATTTTCAGAATAGAGATCGGTAACAAGTGGTGTCCCCCAACGGTCAGTCCTAAAACCAATCCTATTCAACTTATTCATAAATTATCTAGAGAGGGGTACGCAGTGAGGTAGTAAAGTTTACGGATGATACTAAACTGTTCAAGATAGTCAAGACAGAAGCAGACTGTGAAGAGCTTCAAGAAGATCTCACCAAACTAAGTGATTGGGCAACAAAATGGCAAATGAAGTTTATCGTGGATAAGTGTAAAATAATGCATGTTGGAAAAAACAACCCCAACTATACATATTCTCGTTTTCGAGACCCTATTCTTGAAAGCACTTGCCACCCAGCTTGGTATCATCTGCAAAATGAATAAGTGCACCTTCTATGCCAATATCGAAATCATTGATATCAATATAGGCAAAATCAATTTTTCAGAAGGGATTGTATTTGTTGGCTAAAATTTGGATCGGCCCTAAATAAGAGGAGATATTTGCTTACCACTAGGAATGAGATGTATGTAGCTTCTTCTCTCTGACAATTGAGTGATATTATCAGAGCTCTTCACGGCGTCTAGTCACTGCGTTTGTAAACAGGAGAATATGAAAACTATTAATGAGCCAGATATTATATGGGGAGAGGGTTGAGATAAATTCAGCGGAAAGACCCCACAGTGTAACTCTCAGGCCACAGGAGCAGAGAGTGTGCCATAATGTGGTGCAGGGGAGCAGATCCTCTTACTACAGAAGATCAGACTGAACCCACCCAGCGGTCGGTCTGCATCCACCCCCAGCGACAAACCCTTCTTGAGAATCAACATTTCACTCCCGTTCAGTGGCTCGTGCGGGCGGTTGGGGAACAGAGGAGGGTGAAGATAAGAGAAGGAAAAACCAACCAACAACCTCACAGACACAACCAAACACAGACACTGAATGGACTCATGGCAGGGTGATGGGCGTGTTGGATACATTTCTGGCACTCTGGCGGGCACTATGGAAACACGGGGCAGACGTTACCTAGTATCACTGGCGTAAAAGCGCAGGAGTCAAGCTCAGGACCCAACCCGGGATTCTTAAATGAGTGGATTTCAGACAGAGAGATTCAGAGAGTTGCAGCTAGATAGACTGCTGGGGGGGGAGGGGAGAGGGCGCGGATTGGACAAAATTAGATAGATAGATAGATAGATAGATAGATAGATAGATAGATAGAGGGGGTGTGTGGGGATAGATAGATAGATAGATAGATAGATAGATAGATAGATAGATAGATAGATAGATAGATAGGGGGTGTGGAGATAGATAGATAGATAGGGGGTGTGGGGAGAGATAGATAGATAGATAGATAGATAGATAGGGGGTGTGGAGATAGATAGA